>NW_027150835.1:0-38732 GCF_020186115.1 Histomonas meleagridis
TATATGATTTCTTCCGTAAGTGGAAACGAAACTATTATCCACACTGAAATTTAACCGTACAAATATAATTTGACAAAGTATCAGATGTTTTTGAGTGATTACTGTAAACAACACTATTATTATTCATTAATGCTCTAAATATATTTTCTATTTTCTCGAGTTGTGAATTTGACATTTTAATAGTATAAAAATGTTCAAAACTGTAAATTAATTTAGCACGACTGCATTGCAACTTCCGATTGAGGATCTTGACATTGATCAGTATGAAACACTCAATGAGCAGAACGGATATACTTTCCGTTATCCTCAACGTTGATTAGAAAGTCCTTCACAGAATAAAGCGGTAGGTATTAGGAGACTTGATATTATACCGAAAACACGTGTTATATCTTTACATTTTAATGTAGTGAAACCATAAAATGTTTCAGGAACGTCTCCATCACCGAAGGCAATTTCATATCAAATAATGGCACAAAATACTTTGCTTGAGATATTAACAGGAATATGTAACTACTTGTTTAATTCATTATTGACTAGTTATTGATTACACTAAACTGAGTTTATAAATCTGGACTGTCGGTTTCATTTAAATTCGTTTGAAAAAAAGACGATAAGCGATGGTAACCAGGAAACATGTTTTCAAAATTTTCAGAATTTTCGATAAGATATCAGAATTCTCTAATTGAAAATTACTTTTTGAGCAACCCAAATTTATTTTGAATGAAAATTTTCAACTTTTTCAAAATAACATGGGTTGCAAAAATTTTCCAATGCTCGAGCACGAATTTTGATCGCAAATTCTTCAATTTCATTTTTCAGTCTTTCCAAATTAGTACACCACCGTCCATATGGAGGTGGGGTTTTTTTGTTCCACTTAGCTAATTTTTTCAAAATATATTGTTTGTCGGATTCAGTAAATTCCTTACCTTCTTTTTCGTAGAAGCTTGGAAGATTTGGGTCCAGTTTGCGATCATCTCAGATTTAGAATACAATGAATATTCATCAAGGATGACAGGATCATTCGTGAAGCGATGTTCTTTGCTCATTCGGAAA
Source organism: Histomonas meleagridis (assembly GCF_020186115.1). Classification (NCBI taxonomy): domain Eukaryota; phylum Parabasalia; order Tritrichomonadida; family Dientamoebidae; genus Histomonas; species Histomonas meleagridis. Next base: position 1,054 of record NW_027150835.1, read on the forward strand.
TGATCGTTTATGCATTCTCCGTTTAAGTTACAAACAATTTTGATTCTGTCTCGAAAACTTAACACTAGATTATTTATCACATACATTGGTATTTCATCCCATATTTGCTTAAGAAGTTCTATTAATTGTTGCTTATTGTCTATTTGATGTTTTGCTACAATTCGCTTCATGTACCCCCACAGGTGCTCGATCGGATTTAGATCGGGGCTATTTGCTGGCCATACCTTTACGAAGTTTAACTATTGTTGGTGCACCGTCTTGAATAATAATGTAATTATTTGAGTTTAAATTTAACATTCCGCTGGAAATAATGTTTTTTTGATAATTTACAGCATCAATCGAAGTATCACAAATAACCAAATTATTTTTGTAGTTCAATTAAATGGAAGCATAAATCATTATGCCGTTTTGAAATTTGCATAAATTAGAATATATTGATTTATTATTCCTCCCAGATCTGTACCAGACGTATTTTTTATCTGATTCCTGGCAAAATCTACTCTCATCTGAAAAAATAAATTTTTCAACTTCAATTTGATTTCCAATCAAAGACCGACAAAATTTTAAACGATTTTCGTTTTGAATTTCGTTTAAGTTTGGGCGCTTTTTTGGCGGCCTATATTTGTAACCAATAAAACTTAAAGCTTTGGATAATGTGGATTTTGATACTCGTGTTTTTGTTTGCGAATAAATTTCATCCCCTATTTCTTCTGAAATATGTCTTCCATTTTTACGGAGTATATCATCAATAATTTTTAATTTATTCTCATTCATTGAATTCAGTCTTCCTAGAGGTTTAGCATGGCACATGTAATCCTGGCCATCATCAATAGAAGTAAAAACTTTATAATCAAATTATGACTGATATGTTTTCCATAAAAACTCTGCTGCCTAGCTTCATGTTGCGACATACCTAGACTTTTAAACGTTGCTATTGCTCGAATTCGTTACTTTTTTAAATCGATATCTTTTTTATATTTGATTGACATTAAAAAAATGTTTTGCATTTTTTACTTATATTATGTATAGTTTATTAGTGTCACTTTTGATAACTTTTTAAACAGCTCAAATTTATGAATTCAGTTTATACTTATGAAGATAGCGAAATGTTATCATTATATTGTGATGATACAGAATCAGTTCCCGCTAATTTTTTAATATTTGATGCTGCATCTACTAATATAAATACTAAAGAATTCTTACGATTCTATAATCAAAATGAAACTGATATGAATCATATTACCAATTATTTAATACAATAGTATTTAGTAATGTTTGAAATATAGAATATATTAAATTTCATGCATCATTTTCCGATTAAAAAATAAGATTTATCGGAAACAAAAGATATATTTACAAAAAGCTTACAGGATTATATCATGCTTCTACTGACGGAAGTATTTTCAACATCATATTCACCACAAATGGTAAAAATAGTGTTTATCCCTAATATTGTCGATTTATTATTCAATTAGTATTCTCATATAATTATCGTAAAACTGCAGTTTTATTAATACATTATGTTTTTAATTTCATCTGACATTACTTCTTCTTCCTCAACACTAAATATTTAAGCTTTTAATAAAGTTTTTATCATCGAGTTTGAAACATATATTGTTCCGCTGACACAAAACCAAACACCAACAAATGACATCTTAATATAATAAAAATTCTATTTTTAAAATATGTATAATGCTGTAATTGATTACTTCTTATGACGCCGCACATTATAATAGAATCGACGTTAATCTTCCATCGCCACCGACAAGACTAGCCAAAATGATTGTTACGTCATTAACGACAAAATGTTATATTATTATATCTGAGATAGATAATTTTATACAGATTAACGGGAAAAAATATTATTTCACAATTGACTACACGGATCTTAACTCACAAACTTTTATACTTCTGAATTCATTTATTTTTTTGTGATAAGATCCATATTTATCATAGATTTCTAATCTTTGATTATATACTCTGATAACCACTCCATCAATTCTTTTACTAAATGCTTCTTCTGTATATTTCTTAATACTAGCAATAAATGTTACGAAAGGACAACTATTAAAACCATTTTTTACGACAAATTATTTATATAATGTATAGCAAAACGAATGCATTAGCATGTTTTGGAAATACAACTGTAATATGTCTTAATTTTTAATCATTTCTCATTTATTATTTATAATATTATATTATATGTATTTTCATCACTTATTTGTTATTATTCTTTAAAATAATAATATTGACTATGTTGACTATTTTTTCCCTCCAAAATTTATTAGGTGTAAAACGACATTTTATATAATTAATAAAAATTTTTTTATTTAATAACCATCATGGGTACCATTAGAATAATATTTCAATCCGTTGTGTAAATCTAATGTGAAATAAGTATTACGACAAATGAATAATTGTGGTGGAGGTGGATGATTTACAGCATCATCAACATTATAATATGTATCATTAGCTTGGGTATAAATTGGTTGACTATTAATTTGTATCGGGATATTTTGACCATCAGAATCTAAACCATCAAATACGTAACCACCACGTGAACGTTCACATTGTATATTAAGCATAAATGAAGTAGCATCACTTAATGTGTTATTATATCTTAACTTCATTAATAAATTTATTTAATTATGTTCATACATTGAGATGCTACGCTTGAGGTTTGACACACTATACTAAAAATTTATCAATTGAAAAATTGGAAAATCGTTACTTAAGATAAATGATAATACATAAAAGCTAAATATAACAAGTACGTATAGATTCAATACTAGAACAAAATCAAGAACAGTGGTATATAACAGTGATTTACATTTGAAGAATTTCTGTATTTGGGGTCTCGCAGGAGTTGGAAAATCTGGCGGAAATGCTGAATGTGGACTTAAAGATGACCCATTTTTAGTGGCAAACTTCTATGTTTCATTTGTCCTATAATGTGTACATATGTACCAAACTTTTCTTTTCGGTTGCACCCTCTTTTACTGATAATTGATTTTAACAATTTTTTTTTAGAATAGATTAAATAAAATCAAAGCTATTAAATTTATTACTCGAAGGTAACATTTCGACTATTCTAAATCTCAAAGTAGACCAAAAAAATGTTGGCATTCATTTTGGTGTTGATATAATTCTTCTTGGTTTTGTAAAAGGTTTTTAATCAGGTAGAAGCCATTGAATTACAAAATCCACTAAAAAATAAAACCAATTAAAAAAAACGTCATCAATCTTGGGATTTTTAAAGTTCTGCTCAATGTTCGTACACTGTGAAATGGCATTTGTTCTAATTGATCACAAATTAAAGGGTCGATAGAATTATTTGTAGATAAACCGCTGCCAGTTCTTCTGACAAATATGTTTTCCCCTAATAATAATTTTCTGCATCTATCTGTGATTGTACTATAGTTAACAACATTTTCTCCAAAGTTTTTACAACATTTTATATATAAATCATGATTTATAAATCATTTGGATTCAAATTTTAGCTGTACCAAAATATGACGAGATGCTTCATATGATCACTCATTTTAAAAATGAAATTTTAAACTGATTTTGTGTTATTATTTTTACTATAACTCATGAACCAAATAAAAATAAGATCTAAAATTTTAAATATAATATCGCATACATTTAATGTTATTATATTAATAATTTCAAAAAATATTATTCAGCAGAAACACTGATACTAAAATTTAACCGGACACCCTATATTTTTCTAACAAATTTTTACGTAAATAAAATTTTTAAAAAATATTAAAACACACATTGAGTTCATACATTATAGTTTTTATTTATATATAATTTATTATTCTAGATACAGAGGATGCGAGAAAAGTGGGGGGTCAGGACTTTATGCATCCCCTATATTTGTTTTCAATATTACACACTATTTTTCTTGTATTACCTTATAAATAAATAACTGGTATCAATACAGTTAAATATTTATTATGCGTATGATCTTTTAAAGAATACAAGTATTATTTAAAAGATCATCATGATAATGTGCTGGTAAAGATAAATTATCAGTATCAACACAATTAATTGAATTACATTCTAACATTACTATTCTTATCCTTCATTTGTTTCGAAGCAATTGAATCATAATCATATTCTTCATTTTTTAACAAAAAATGAACTGGGTACGTAATTCCAGAATAAAAAAACAATATTTCTAATGTTTACATTCAAGGTGTTATAATTGTTGTGTAGGATCTCCAGTTCTGATCTTCCAAAATTAAAAAAATATATACAGAACTGCAAGTAGTGGGATTTTTTCTTAATTTTTAAAAACATTCCAAAACATAAAAATTTTTATGATATATATCGAAAACATTTAGTTATACTTTAAGATATGAACCGAAGGTTCTGAAGTAATTGCCACCAATTTATCTATTTGTACTATATAAGATATTCCCACTATATTTTGTTGGAAAGAAGTCAACAATTTAATATTTTCAGGATAATAAGCCTCGAACACGTATAATCTTCCATCATAATCGAAGAACGCTATCATATCGAATCCATCGAAGTTTTTCCAAGTTATCCAATCATTAATTTCCATTTCTACTTTAGCTCTTTTAATTAAGAACCCGTTTACAGTGAACAGCCAAATTTCGTCTACAGTTTTAACCACAATAAATCCTAATTCGTATGTAACAATAACTTTTATTCCGATTGAGTTATCCAAAAAACAAGAATTTATATATCTTTGATTCGTTATTGAATAAATTTCGATATAGCCATCGAAAGTTGAACAAACTATGATACCGAATTCTTGTGAAACATAAGCGGATTTTAATGAATCGCTCATAACTCTATGTAAAGTTTTAGTTTCACCGAATCGATTTGTTTTCCAAATCTTAAAAATTCCCATTTTTGAAGCGGTATAAATTGTATTATCATTTCCTACATTAATAAAATCGATTGTCGAAAATTTTTGATGTATAGTTCTAATAGAATTCGGTTGTACTAAATATATTAAACTTTTATCACTATCGAATACATATAAAACTTGATTATATAATATAGTTTTAGCTGAAGGTTCTACAGCTAATGAACGATTATTTATTAATTGTAATTCTTTTGTTTCAATGTTCACTTTATATGAATAAAATCCTCCATCATAATTCTTAAATATTAAATATAAAATTGATTTAGTCGAAGAAAATGCAAATCCTTCAGATATTGAACCAATATCGAAATCTTTATAAGTACCATAATAAGAAGATTCGAATCTAAAAGGATATCTTTGAGGGAATTCATATCTAAATATTTGTTTAGGTAAAGATCCCAAATTTTTTAACATTGTTAAAATTAATTCTGTTTTTTCAGGTGGTTGTTTTTCCCATACATTATTATATAAATAAGGTAAAAACAAATTACATCTTTTAATAGCTTCTTCACCTGTTTGACATATACCGAAAAGTAAATCAATCCATTGATTTAAATGTTCAGATACATAAAATGATTCTAATATTTTCTTACTTAAATAAATATAATCATAAATATTATTATTAGCCCAATTAGGAATGATTAATGATTTTAATATACTTTCATCATCAAATTGGATAAATGCTTCAGGCATTGTATAAAACTCAGGTATAGATTCACGTGATTCATCACTTTGATTTAACCCTGCAAAATAATTATCAACTGATCGAAATAATCGTTCTAAACTATCAAGATGTCCATCATGAATTTGTAAATGTAAATCAGTAAAAGGATTTTGTCGAACTAAATAATATGCTAATAACATAGCACTTGAAGGTGCAGAACCAAATACATATGCACCATCCGGATTATTTTTATTGATTATTAACATTTGTCGATAATAATCAATTTTTGTTTGGGTTTGTGCTGCCATTGGTAAATTTAAATCTCGTAATTCTTTATTAGGACCAAATATTATCCAAGGAAATATTATATAATTCTCTGGATCATGATAAGAACGACCGCATAATATATTTAATTTTAATAATAAATCAAAACTTGATATATCCATTTTACGCCATTCTTTAATTATATTTGATTCTTCAATTAAACTTAAGAAATTAGAATTCCCTAATATTAATAAATTAGGGAAATAATCTTTTTCAAAATATTTCATTATATCATCACATAATATAGGTGAGAAATCTAATAATATTGATCGATTATTAGTCATAAAGAATTCTAAAGCAGTAAGTTTTTGATATCTATTTCTATATAAGATATATTTAATGTTTTCATTTGATATATTTTTAACTTTATATTCAAATTTTATGATAATTGATTTCGTAGTAAGTGTAAATTCACATGGTATAGTTTCTGATATTTTTATTTGTTGACATTTCTTAGTGAGAATTACATTTGTAGGAGGATTTGGAAAACATTTAATTCGAGTTTTAGGGATATTTAATGAACGCTTTAAACGATTTGATACAAATGAATTAGAAAAATAAAAATCGCGTTTATAAACAAAACAATTTAAATCAAATAAAGCACGTGGATGTACAAATTGTTGAATAATTTTTTGCCATTTTAATTTAGCTATTTTTCCTTGATGATTTTTATTTTTAACTACAATTAAAACTGGATCATTAAGATGAATTGTATTAACATTTTGTAAAGGTTCTTCAAGAAACTTAAAGAAATTATTTAATTTTATAACATTTTTAGCAGTATTAATATCAAGTAATTTCATATATTCTGTAAATGATTCATCTTCATTATATAATGATAAAATTATATTTAATCGTTCTTGTTCATTAGCATTAGGATAACTTGAACAACCTTGAAATATATGTTGTGAAAATACCATTCGAGGCTCTTTAGGTATAATTTTTAAATAAAGTTGATAAAATTCACGTTCTGTTTCTGAAAATGATTTAAATTTCTTTAATTGTAAATAATGTGTAAATTTCATTAAACTAAATGCAAAACAAGCTTTAAGTTCAACAAAATTTTTTACACTATTAAGTTTATGATGTACTTTAAGTTTCTTATTAAAAACTGATAATGAATATTCTTTTAATATTTCAAATGAATGTGTTTCTGATACACATTTAGTAAATAATGCATTAAATCCAATTTCATTTAAACCTTCATCAAATTCTTGTACATCTTGAAATTTAAGTTGTTGAAATACAAACTTTAAAAATAAAATACCAAAATTATGCACATCAAAACTTGTATTAATTTCAATTAAATCTAAAAATGTCATAATTGATTTTAATAAAGAAAGTTCAAAATCTTCTGATACAATATTAGCTAAAGATTGGCAGACAATAATTGAAGAAATTTCTTGAATTTGTACTGCAAAAAGTATTGGCCAAATATACCAAAATTCACATTTTTTAATTCTAACTCTATAAAGATTTTTTGTAGAAAAATTAAATAATTTTTTAGCTAATTCATCTTGTAAACTTTGATTAGAATTTAATGCAGCTATAATAGATATAGAAAATAATTCAATAAATTGATCTAATTCATCTTTAAATAAATCATAAGTAAAACTTTCTGGGATTTGATAACTTAAAATTAATGAATTAATATAAAATGAATCCCCACTTAATATATAAAAAGCATGAATTAATGGTGGCAAAAATGTTGGATTTTTTTGTAAATCAATTAAATGTAATAAATTACTTAATATATTTGAATTAGAATATGGAAATAATGAAGGAATTACTTCAAGGAATTGTAATGCTAATTTTGAATCTTTACATTTTACTAAATTAGTCAAATAAACTAATGAATCAGAATGTGTAAATTGAAATGAAGCTCTACGAATTAATATTTTTACTAAAAAAGCTATACATTTATTAATGTTTAAATTCGGATCACGTTTATATTTTGTTATAATATTAGTTTCAATTGGATCTATATAAAAATAAATTCGAATATTCGATAGAAAAGTTTGTATAAAACTATCAGACAAAAAATAACTTGTAAATGTATCAAATAATTCAGTTGACCAATGTTCTAATATTTTTAATAATTCATTATTTGAAGCTTTAATCCAAATATCAAAATTTAATAATATATATTCAAATAAATATTCTTGATTAGAAGAAAACTTTGCGTCATTAAAAAAGTTTAAATAAAGATCATAAGTTAATACTTTAGGATCACTATTAGGTAATAAATAAGTTATCATTTCAAATATGACATTAATTTTAGTTAAAAATAATTGTTCAATACAATCTAATAATAACAAATTATTTTTAAAACTTTGGAAGTTCCTGAATAAAGGTCCAATACAATCCAAAGGATATTCACCTCTAAAAATATGTAATAAATTTGGTAATTGTTGAAAACAACCTGAAGGATCTATAAATAAAGTTATTTTATTAATTGGTGGATTAAGTTGATTTTCAGGATACATATAAAGTGGTCTTTGATTAATTGATGTTGTAATTATATGTCCATCATTTATAAATTGTTCTCTTTCTTTTTGAGTTAACATATCAGGAAAGAATGCAAAAAATGATAATTGATACACAGATAATAAAAGTTTTGTATTATCTGTTTTATGTAATTCGAAATTGCCAAAGAATAATGCGATATCTTCTTGAATATTTTTAACATTAATATCAATTGTTGTTGGATTTTCTAAATCAGAATAAATTTCTGTTCTTAAAATTGATTCACCAGAAGCTTTAAAATTAATAATTATAGGATTCCATTGATTAAATTTAATTGAAGTCAAGTTAAATTTTGTTTTATTAGCACTTAAAGTTAATTGATTTCCTTGAATAAAAATTTCAAGTAAAGAAGAAATTCTTAAAATTGTTGATGTTATATTTAATTCATTAAAAGATTCTTCTTCAGGATAACACCAAAAACCTATAGTTGAACCATGAAATAAATCTAAAAAACTTAAGTTATCAGCTTCAAAAAATACTTGTTGAATACCTAAAGGATAACATACAGTTTGATATTTATTAAATGTTTCAGAAATTGGCATAAAAAATTTTATAAATTTATCCGAAATTTTGGAATGAAATAAAACTTTCATTAATCTTTGTGCTACTACAATACTTGAAATATTTGTAGTAATTTTAGCAAATATTAAACAAATTAAATCAATATTAATTTTATCAACTTTATATATTTGAAAACCTCTAAAACAAAAATCATCTGGATAATTTAATAATATATCAAGAATTAATAAATCAAATTCTCCTTCATGTAGTTGGATTTTATTATAATTTGAAAAATCACATAATTTATCAATGATTTTTAATAATTCTTCTGTAAGTTCATAATATGAATAAATTGATAATATCATTTGAAATACAAATGGCTTCTTAATATAAAATTTGGTTAAATTAATTTCTAATAATGTTGATGATACTAATGAAAATAATTTTCGTATAATTAATTGACTTAATTTCTTTTCATTAGATATTATATATGTAGATAATTGATATGTATTATCAAATGGAGTTAATGATATCAATTCAATAATTTTTGATAATAATTCTTGTGAATGAAAATGTTTTAAAAATAATAAAAAAGGATTAATTAAACGTGTAGCTGCAAAAGCAATTGAATTATTCTTTAAAATAGAACTAATAACACAATTTAATAAAGAAATAACCATATTTTGTAATGGTGACAAATAAGAAGAATAATCAAAAATTATTAATAAATTACTAATTTGTTGTAATCCAGAATTAACAATATTTTCTTTATTTTGTTCTTTTAATAAAATATTTTCAATGTCACAAAAAAACTTTTGTTTAAAAGCTCGTTCAGATACAATCGAAAATACTTCGACAGAAATTTCTTTCATATTAATAGTTTTAAAAGGTAGCGAAGGAATTTTTAAAAGAGTTGTTAAAAAATAATAAAGTGAAGATCGAGCAGAAACACAAATATTTTTATTATCTTTCATTTCTTTATAAATATTCCTTAAACAAATATCAATATTCCAAAACGCATTCAAAAAATTATTTGTAAATAAACAAGTTATATCATAAGATAAACTTCTAACAAGTAATTCACTAAACAAAAATGGAAATTCTTTACAGTTTTGAAAAAATATATTCATATATTTTGGATTATGTTTAAATACGATCATTATAATACAATTTCTAAGTGCTGAAATTAATTCGAAATCTTTATTTGGGAAATAAATAGTAACATTTGGATTAAATAAATCACTATGAAACAAATATGAACAAGAATTATCTTTTAATGTAAAATTAACTTCAATTTTTGATAATATGTATAAAAATGATAAAAATAAATTCGTTTTTGATCGTTTTAAATAATCATTAAATGATTCAACAAAAGAATCATAATATTCATTATTTAAATAATATTTAAAAATGTTTAAAATAGAATCAAGTTTTGATAAATATTCTTGTGGAAATAAACTTTTGGGCCAATCAGTTTTTGGTGATATATTTTCTATTGTATCATTTATCTCAAATTCACAATCAATATCATTGTTTCGTGATGAAAATTTGGAATATTGAAAATGAACTGATGATGAAAAATTCATTTTAATCCTTAATGAGTTCGATAATTCAAATATTAATGATGGAATTTTTGAATATAAATTTTGTACATTTTTACTACTTCGCGATTTGGCTAATAAAGAAATTAAACGGAAATCACTATCATCTAATTCATTTAGTTTAGTTAAAAGAAAATTACAAATTTCAGTGTCATCAAAGTCAATGTTTGCTTCAATTAATGTGTTCTCAAGATTTGTTATAGTCGACATGATTTGTGGTTTATTCAGTTGACATGATGGTGATTTTTTAAAAAGTTCAAAAATTATATAAAGAGATTTGACTGATGGTTGCCGATGAAATAAAAAATTCTGGCAGATAAATAGAATTGTATCAATTGAAAAATTCTCGGCAGATATATTGATTCCATGCTCTAAGGTTAATAGATATAATGGATATGATATTTCATAGTCATCATATGTTAAAAGAAATATAATGCGTAATACATTTAATAACTCTACTTGGAAATCGTTGAATTCAATGGGATCAGAAAGAAGAAATCCTATCGCATTGGAGAAAATAACTGGTTTCCCATATTTAACAAGTTCTTCGGTTTGAATTTTGTGATCAAGAATAGAACTAATAACTTTGGAATCATAATGAAAAATTCCATCAAAGATTTTAAGAGATGAAAAATAATCATTATTTTCGGCAAAATTATTTTGAAATGTTTCAATAATTTGAGAATCAAGAATTGGAATTGAAGAAGAATCTACAATTTTAAATAAGTTTGTCGACTGTGGTATTGGTTCTGTATTATTTGTGAATATTTGAAGAATGGGAATCAGAATGTTCTCGTTCGTGAGCATTTGAATGGCAAAACGCCATCGGTAAAAAAGTGCTATTTTCCTGTTACAGTTCTAACCGCCACACCAAATAAATATGAATGAGGAAACATAATAAACAGAATAAAAAAGAGAAAATATGAATAAACATGAATTAACAAGAGTGAACATAAGATAATATTGAATGGATATGTATTCACATATATTCTCGTATCTATTTTTTTCTTATATCTATTTTATTCTCATATTTATTTTATTCTTATATATTTATTTTATTCTTATAACTATTTCATTCTCATATTTATTTTCATATTTTTTTCATATCTTTATTTATTCTCGATTAACACCTCAATTTCAACATGCGTTTGCAACCTATGATATCCAACTTGATCATATTCTTTCAGACATCAATAGGAACCAATATATAAACTCAGACACACACCAACACTCACAGCATCTAACACATACTTATCTGTGTTAATTTTCACTTATATGTGTTTATTCTCACTTTTTATGTTTAATGTCACTTCTATGTTAAGGTATCACTTATATGTGTTTTCTTATACGTATTTGTATTTATTCTGACTTATATACATATATTCTCACTTATCTGTGGATATTCTCACTTTTTGAAGTTTATTCTCACTTATGGGTGTTTATTGTTACTTATTATTATTCGTTCTCACTTACATATGTTTTTTATCATTTATACTTGTTAATTCTAATTTATGCACAATAATATAAATCAAGCTATATTTTGAATACTTAAAAGATCAAGAAAAATAAGATTGACAATATTGAAAAACAAATCATGAATAAAAATTGGAATATGAATTACAGTACCGGACACGAAAATCTGTCCATCGGCCGGAAATTTCTGTCCAAAAAATAACCGTTGTTTAGAGTAAACGGCCGCGAGCCGAAAAATCTGTCCATCGGCCGGAAATTTCTGACCACGAAATGATCGGCATTTGAAGTAAACGGCCGCGAGCCGAAAAAATTGTCCATTAGCCGGAAATTTCTGTCCACTTCAATTAGGAAATAAAAAATCTTAATTTTACCTTATTTATTTTTATAAATATAATAATTAAAACTAATTTTGTCAAATATACATATACATATACATATACATATACATATACAATCATATACATATACATATACATATACATATACATATACATATACATATACATATACATATACATATACATATACATATACATATACATATACATATACATATACATATACATATACATATACATATACATATACATATACATATACATATACATATACATATACATATACATATACATATACATATACATATACATATACATATACATATACATATACATATACATATACATATACATATACATATACATATACATATACATATACATATACATATACATATACATATACATATACATATACATATACATATACATATACATATACATATACATATACATATACATATACATATACATATACATATACATATTCATATACATATACATATACATATACATATACATATACATATACATATACATATACATATACATATACATATACATATACATATACATATACATATACATATACATATACATATACATATACATATACATATACATATACATATACATATACATATACATATACATATACATATACATATACATATACATATACATATACATATACATATACATATACATATACATATACATATACATATACATATACATATACATATACATATACATATACATATACATATACATATACATATACATATACATATACATATACATATACATATACATATACATATACATATACATATACATATACATATACATATACATATACATATACATATACATATACATATACATATACATATACATATACATATACATATACATATACATATACATATACATATACATATACATATACATATACATATACATATACATATACATATACCATATAACTATAAATATAAATATACATATACATATATATTATACATATACATATACATATACATATATATATACATATACATATACATATACATATACATATACATATACATATACATATACATATACATATATATATACATATACATATACATATACATATACATATACATATACATATACATATACATATACATATACATATACATATACATATACATATACATATACATATACATATACATATACATATACATATATATATATATATACATATACATATACATATACATATACATATACATATACATATACATATACATATACATATACATATACATATACATATACATATACATATACATATACATATACATATACATATACATATACATATACATATATATATACATATACATATACATATACATATACATATACATATACATATACATATACATATACATATACATATACATATACATATACATATACATATATATATACATATACATATACATATACATATACATATATATATACATATACATATACATATACATATACATATACATATACATATACATATACATATACATATACATATACATATACATATACATATACATATACATATACATATACATATACATATACATATACATATATATACATATACATATACATATACATATACATATACATATACATATACATATACATATATATATACATATATATATACATATACATATACATATACATACTTATATATATACATATACATATACATATACATATACATATACATATACATATACATATACATATACATATACATATACATATACATATACATATACATATACATATACATATACATATACATATACATATACATATACATATACATATACATATACATATACATATACATATACATATACATATACATATACATATACATATACATATATATATACATATACATATACATATACATATACATATACATATACATATACATATACATATACATATACATATACATATACATATACATATACATATACATATACATATACATATACATATACATATACATATACATATACATATACATATACATATACATATACATATACATATACATATACATATACATATACATATACATATATATATACATATACATATACATATACATATACATATACATATACATATACATATACATATACATATACATATACATATACATATACATATACATATACATATACATATACATATACATATACATATACATATACATATACATATACATATACATATACATAGATAAATAGAGAGAAGTAAGTTATTGTATTTGAAAAGTGACAAGATAATTTCGATCACTTTTTTTGATGAATTCTTTAATCGAAATTCTCAGATCTTTGGAACGCATTAACCAAACCGAATATGATGATTCATTTATTTCTCTATTCAAAGGCTATGCAAACCAAGGCAATTACTGTTTTATTATATCTTGGATGCAAGCCGTTTTATGTATTCAACCTTTTTTGAACGAGATTATTAGATATGATGATAACCTTGATAATACAAGCAAACTATTATACCAAATAACCCAGTCACTTCAATCAACTAAAATCAAAGATGCATTTATCAAACTAACTGATATTATAAAAAATTGGAATGGTTGGATGGGTTATTCATGTTTACCCCAATACAGAGGTGTATTAGAGCAACAGGACGTTTCAGATTTCTATGTTGTAGTTATTAGCTCAATAATTAGTGATAATGTTAAGAATTTATTCGTGATTAAGATTGATAAGGTTGTTAAAAGTAGTACAAGATCAATTGGAATTTTACAGGAAAATTTATCAATGATTACATTGGGAATAAAAGGTGGATCAATAGAAGGATCTATTAAGCAGTATTTTGCAGAAGACAAAACTGAAAATAATTCGATAATGACAACAAATGTTGTTGTTTTTCCAATAATCTTAATGTATAAATGTCAATCGTATAATTAATAGTAGTAAATCGAATCAAAGTGTAACAATTCCAACATAGCTTGATCTTAGGCAATATTCAAACGAAACATCTGATGGATGTCCCTTTTATCGCTTACGTAGTATCTGTTGTCATATTGGAAAAGAAATTGATTCAGGACATTGGATCACATTAAAATATGTTCTCGGACATTGGGTAATTTGTGATGATAAAAAAATCGAAGTTATTGGCCTTACAGCTAGAACTCAAAGAATAAGTATTATTGTGTCGATTGAAGATACAATAATAAGTAATGTATGTTTTCTTGTTTATGAAAACACGTCAGAAGATGAACTTCAATTTAATGCACCAGTATTTTCATTAACCAATAGCAAATATATACCTCTACATCAGGAACAAGTAATAATGAATACACAGGAGTCACAAAATTATATACTTGTGCCTCATACGGAACCTATTAATTCGATTAATATTGAAAATAATTTCCCTTCCCTTTGTGGAAGATTATACGTAAATGGTGGTATAATTCCCACAAGTGTGATTAATACACCATCTGAGCCTGAATGGAAATTGTTCACTAGTTTCATAAAAGCAAATCAAAAAGTTTTTGCAAGTGCTGAATGGAAAACTAGCAATATTGGGTGCATTAATAGGAGGAATGAAACACTTCGAAAATTATTCAACACGCCATTCAGAGTATTTGATGATGATATTCAAATTTCCGAACAGACTCAAATATTAATTCAATTATATGAGAGCTTCGTAGTTTATCACAAATCTTCAATTAGTGTTGAAGAATTTCGAGAGTTTTTACAAAATAATCTTTTTAATTTTCGATCATTAAATATTGAAGAAGAAGAAGAAAATCCAGAATATTCTTCTTCTGAAATATTAATTGAAGACACAAATGATAAAACTGAAATAGACGATATTTTGGCCGATAAATTGATTACCAAAATACAATACATGAAACAGAATGCACAAACAAATGAAGACAAAACAGATTTTCTTGATGACAATCATAATGAATTTTCATATGATTGGAGAGATCGTTGTATAATCCTTGATATAGATGACCTATATCAAGAGATAAAAAAATATATCAATGAAGAAAAAATAAAGTAAAATTTCAACATCACATTCAAAAGAGAACAAAAATATAACATTCAAGAAAAATTTATTCAATTTTACAAAGATAACAGAAGAATGTATTCAAGCGACGCAAAACTTATCGAAAATTGGCAAGCTGTCGCACAGCAAATGTTAGGTAATCGGAAACCCAGTAAATCAACATTAAAAGCATGGATAGCAAATTCAAAGAAAACACGCAAAGTATCAAATTTAACGCCTAAAAATAGGAAAGGTTGTAAGATTACAGAGGAAGTAATCCTATGTGTCATAACAACACTTATGGAGTAACCTCAATGGACTGGGATTCAAAGAACAGAATATCTCAACCTTAGATCAGGTATATTCGAAAAAGGTAGTGGCATTTCAGTTAGATCTGTAAATCGATTGATATCACAGTTGCATTTCCGTGCTAAATCAATCAAATTTTCCCCTCCGGCCAGAAATACAATAGGACTAATGATACTAAGAGCTTTTTGGGCAAGTATAGTTTTGGAAATTGCACGATTATCAAATGTTATATTTATGTTCGTAGATGAGGCTGCTGTAACACTGTTACCAAATACAATTAAAGATAGAGCATTAATTGGAGTAGTTCCTGCTGTAGAAGGAATCCTTGCACAACATAAACTCTCAATTCTCTCCTGTGTCATCCCAGGGTTCGATGTTATAAGTAGGTGGTTCAGAGGAAGCATAAATGGTAACGATTATGCTGTATTTATCCGTGAAGTAACAGATCTTATTAGAAGGGCAGTATGCTCAGGTAGTAATAAGAATTGTATAATTCACGATAACTGTAAGATCCATAAGACATCCGAAACTCAAAGGGCAATTAAAGATATGAAAATCAATGAAATCCCAACAGTACCATATAGCCACCATTTGAATGAGGTCGTTGAAGCATATTTTGGCTTCCAAAAAACGGAAATGGCAAACTTTGATTCTACAGCTCTCATTTTTGATGATACACTGGAAAATGAGATCAAAAAAAGATGGGCTAAAGCAGAAATCAAGCTCACGGCCAAAAAATCAGAAAGATTTTACGCTAAATGGATGGCTATTCTTGAAATGTGCAAAAATGGTCAACCAATCACATCTAAGAGAATAAAATGCAATGAAAGTTTGCTTTCATCCATAAGAAACAAAGTTGTTATTTATAGGTTGAAAGAAGAATCTGAATAATGAATAATAAATCATTTCAAACGAATTTTTTTTATTCCATATATGTGTTATTATTGAAGTTTGCTTAATTTATCACTAATGCAAGTGCAGTTATAGTTTATTTATTTATTTTTCGAAAAAGAGTGAAGTAATCGAAAATTAAAAAGTTATGTGTTGGCATATTTTGATCATTGAAAAAGTCATTTTTCTGAGTCACACAAAATGACTTTTTCAATATATATCTTGTGTTTATATTCGAGTGAATGTTACATGTATTTTTTTTCCTCATTTTTTAGAATGTTATGCGTACCTTAATCAAAATATGCCAACACATAACTTAATTTTGTTTATTCTGAAACAAAAAATTAAATTATATTCAGTTACAATGCTAAATTTTTTTTCCACCCATGGCGTAGACCATGGGTGCATGCACCATAAAAGTATTCATGAAAGTATGAATTTTTCCCATTCCTTAAGGTAATCAAAAATATTCATTTAATTATTAATAATCGATATGAATGTGCTTAGTCATTTATGAAAGTATAATAAGAAAAAAAAGTTAAAAAAGCCATAGAAAAAAATTAATAATTATTGCCTTTTTATTAATGATTTGTTTCTAGACTTCCTCGATATATGTTCACCAAACATAAGTTCTAATGTTTTCCTTCTTTATATATATTCCAGAGATTTATCAAAAAATATGCATTACTCAATATTTGATAAATTATTTAAAATTGGTCAATATATATATATAATTAAATAGAAAAATGTCAATGAAAGACTAATAAATAATTTTGATGATAAACAATATTCAGTAAAAATTCCATTATTAAAATCTGTTTATTGATTAAGAAAAAGTATAGTTCAACATTAATACATTTCAAAGGTAACTCTTAGATGTCTTTTTTGTAATTCTTAATCTTTAATTTATATTGAAATTTACAATTTTTATAATTCATTAATTATTTTCTAGTATAAATATAAATTTTTAATAATAGTAGGGGGGTAAAAAAATATTTTCTATATATAATTTTATTAATATATTTATGAAACAAAGTATTAAAATGAAAATGATAATATATTAGAAATTTCAATGTAAAAAATAATGTTTAATTATTTTATGAAATAGACATAAATGATATGGATATACAGATTAAATCATAAATACAAATTTAATATATAATACTTAATTAATCAAAATAAATTAAAATTTCTCGAAAATATTGATTATCAAAATAAATAAATAAATAAAAATGGATCCATATGAAATAAATAAAGGGATATAGATTTAACTGTATCATTCATATTGAAAATATATAATTCAAAAATCTAAATATAATAACATTAAAAGAAATTTTTACTTATATTATTCATTAGATTAAAGTTAGTATAATATTTTATTTATCGAAATATTTAAGGAAAATTGAAAGAGTATGGAGAAAAATTCATAATATGATTTAAAAAATGAAATTGCTTTTATGTTTGGAATTGCTACTTTTTAAGAGCTTTAACTAGATTGGTACTAAAGAAAAAAATACTTTAATAAGTGACTAGGAATCAAGAAGACCACTCCTTTAAATAAAAGTATATAGTTAATATATATTTTTTTATTCATCAAAAAAAAGGGTAGGATCAGGTCTTTTTGCACACTTCATATATACTATAGTAACAAAATTTAAATTTATTTTTTTTTCTTCACCAAAAAGGAATTAGTTTACTTTAATCGGTTAAATTAGTACATACAACTTATATAAAAAATAATATTTTTTATTAACTTAAAGTTATGATATGAGGGGTTGTTATGAAATATATACCAACTGAATATTATATGAAAATGATATTAATAATTCTATTGGTTCTATAAGTGAAATTTATTGTACGAATAATTTATATTTTCATCTAACTAATCCCAATGATTATCTAAAATTAATTTATTTCAATTCAAGTGTTAAAGATTTTAATGGAGAAAATTTACGATTTAAAGCATTTCGTTTTAATCACGTGTAATGCAATTTTCACAAGTTTTTATTATTTTTTATAATGGGTTTTAGGAATAATGATAAAGGATGAATGTAATATCCGTTGGAAGGCATTTTATAAATCTTTAGAAATTTTTATGGCGAAAAATGTAAAACATATAAATCAATTTTGAGACAGAATATTTTCTCACAAAAATATTTCGAATGCGATTTTTTTCAATGCTATTCAAAAAATCACGCATGATTGAAAGGCATTTTCACTCTTTGAAAACAAGGTATTCAAATTCTGATATTAGGTTGGAGAGTACCTTTTCATCAATAAATTTTTTAATTTTTTTTCCAGTATTTCTGGCTGCTTCTTTTTTACACATGTGTACCATCTATTTTTGCATGAAATCGGATCTTATTTGTTTATATGTTGGGAAATCAATTTCCATCGCGTATAGTTTTTAGAATAGCCTCTTTTGAATCTCTCGCTAATCCTAAGAATCTTGAAATCGACTGCCCCTCCATTTCCAAGCAGAGGCGTAAACGGTCGACGAAACCCGAACAAAGCTTGTTAATTAATTCCATGTCAAGTTAATTCAAACTTTTTTCAAGCAGTTTTTTAAGCTCCTCTACAGTGCTCGGCATTTGTTCAGCTACAATACGCTTCATTATTGCCCATAGTAATTCTATGGGATTTAAGTCGATGGAGTTGGGTGGCCAATCAGTAATCACATCGAGTCGCTCCTCCAGCCAATCAATAGAATCAACAGATGTGTGGCACCTAGCTCCGTCCTTCATGTACACCCAATCTAATTTTTCACGAAGTTCATTCATCCCATTGATGAAATCATATTTAATCATATTTTCTATATATTGCTCAGAGCAACAACTCACTCTTCACAGATTTTTTGAATTACTACAAGTTTGCTCTTATAGTTACATGAAATTACCCCAAAAATCATAATTGACTGGGGAAATTTTACATTTCTTGATATTGAATTTGGAGTATAATCTTTTTTTCTTACCCACACCCATCGATTGTCTTTACCTAATAAATAATTTACATTCGTCCGAAAAGGCAAATTTATCCGAAAATTGTGTCTGTGTTAACATTTTTGAGCAAAATTTTTTTCTTCCATTAATCTGTTCTTAGTTTAAAAGCTGTTCTGTTTTAGGAGGTCGATACTGAAATCTCATTTCGTTTCTAATTTTTGAGACATATTGTAATGAAATTGATTGATGAAAAATATCTTCTATTTGTTGTGATAATTTAACTGATGTTAATGATGCGTCTTGAAGTGTTTTAATTTCGATATATTCTTTTATTTGATTATTTATTACTTGAGGCCTTCCACGTTTTGATTCTTTTGTAATTTCATTCGTTGAAGTAAACTGTCGAATTGTATCACCAACTCGATGAGTTCCAACATGCAGTATGTCTGCTATTTGTTTTTGGCTGAATCCTTGTTTGTGAAGGTTGATTATGTTCTCGACCTTGTTTATCCCTAATAATAAACGGTCTGTATTCAAAAAATTCATAGAGTTTCCTCAATGCCGATTTATTTTCACAAGTTTATTTAAAGGCCCTTATTGTGGATTTAAATTATCAAATTACTTACCAAATAACTCAACTTGTTATTTCCATAATTTAGCTTATGATTCTAAATTTATTGCTAAATTTGGTATAATAAGATCCACAATTAAGGGTACAAAAGTATTATCAATGGACGTTAAATTCAATAACAAATTAATTTATTTCAGAGATACCTTACCAAATCTTACCTGCAAACTTAAATTATTACCTTCAATGTTTGGTATTGAAGGAATCGAAAAAGAATTATTCCCCTACCGTCATTACACCTTAGAACGATTAAAATCTGGGGTAGGGTTAATCGATGAAGCAGGTATTTACAAAGACAAACCATGGGATGAAGACAAATATGTTGAATTCTTTACGAATATCAATAACATCCCTAATTGTCGCATAGATGAAGCCACTTTTAACATGTGGGAATATGCGATATTTTATTGTCGTCAAGACGTTACTATATTACGGGAAGGGTTTAACAGATTCTGCATTGGTTTTCAACAATCATTTAATATTTCACCTTTTAATTATTTATCTATTTCTTCTTTAGCCAATGCTGTATTTACAAACAAAGTTTATTCAGTTAATCAAAATTTATTTCAAGTAGGTGGTCACGTTAGACACTTTTTATCAAGAGCAGTTTATGGAGGTCGATGTATGATTGCTTACAACAAAAAGTGGCATGTCAAATAAGAATTATGTGACTTTGACGCCATATCCTTATATCCCTCCGCTATGGCTCGTATAAGTGTAATTAACGGTCCACCGAAAGTTATTCAAGAAGATCAATTAAATTTAAATTACTTAAACTTCAAAAGATTAATGGTTTAAACCTTAATGTCGACAATAACATAAGTGAAGAAAATCCAGTCACTATGGTCGTCGACAATATAGCCTTGGAAGATCTTATAGTATATCATAATATACGATTCCAAATAGTGAGAGGCTATTATTGGGATGAGGGTTATGATCCCACCATTCAAAATGTAATCAAAGAAATATTCCAAAAACGGGTGGAATATAAACGACAAAATAACCCTCTCCAACAAATATATAAATTAATTATGAATAGCTGCTACGGCAAAACGATAGAAAAGCCTATCAACAAAGAATGGAAGTATTTAAAGAAAGGCGATGAAGCTGATAACTACGCCTCTAAAAATCACTTCCGTATAATTGAACGCATAAAAATTGAAGATTCTGATATAGAATCCTTCAATATAAAACGTCATATTGATAAGCATTTTAACTTATCATTATTAGGCGTTCAAGTATTAAGCATGTCAAAAAGAATCATGAACGAAGTGATGTGCTTAGCATATGACATTGGCTGTAAAATCTTTTATCGAGATACAGACTGAATGCATATAGTAAAATCGGATTTACCTAAATTAGAAACAGCCTTCGAGGCTAAATATAATAGAAAATTAATAGGTAATAATTTAGGGCAATTTCATTTCGATTTTACTAGTGATGATGATAGAAGCGATTTCAACTGCGCAGTTGAAAGCTACTTCATCATGAAGAAAACCTATATCGATAAACTATTATATAATGATGGTGGTATGAGTTTTATGAATATGGCAATAGGTATACCTACTGATACTAGATATATCCATGCGAATCTTGATTATGATGATGGTATCATGAAATTGTATCGTTCTTTATATGATGATAATGAAATCGAATTTAATTTATTATTAGGTACTACTAAATTTAAATTAAATCCTAATTAAACTATCACTTATGTCGAAAAGTTCCCGAGACCACATATGAAAAATGAGACGTTAACAACTATTATAAATAAATAAAAAGTGCAATCGTTATTTTGTATCGTTATTCTGAATTTTTTTGCTTTTGAATGTACAGTTCTATCGTCATTCAAAAAGTGAAAAGTACCGAAATGCTTAACGGTTTTTAAGCGTAACTTTGAAAAATAAATGGTTTTTATTTTATATCTATCAAAGCCTGGCCATGTAAGATTATATCAAAATTGTATGCATTCAATTGACTTCACTGGATAACATGCAAAGGAATGATTGCATCGAGAACGAGGGTGAACGAAAGGTATCCAGCAAATCAACCATAATATCTGAGAATAACATAAGTCCAGTTTGTGTTTTTGGTAACGTGGCACAATGGGATAATTTGGACATAGTGCCCCCCGGTGGAAGCCAAAGTAGTAC
This sequence comes from Histomonas meleagridis, assembly GCF_020186115.1. Classification (NCBI taxonomy): domain Eukaryota; phylum Parabasalia; order Tritrichomonadida; family Dientamoebidae; genus Histomonas; species Histomonas meleagridis. The sequence goes on from NW_027150835.1 coordinate 24,414, forward strand.
TGTTGAAAGTGGAAACAAAATATTTTACCTCGTTAAAGCATATATTATTAGTTATGAGAAAGAAGTAAAAAAGTATTCAGCATAATGAAGGCTAGAGTTCTGTTTAGGTTTCGACTATGTCTTCAAACTAATGAGCAAAGATAGACGAGTGAAAAAGTTTCCTGCAGTACCCTATGAAGAATTGAGGCAATGCTTCATTGATTCTGATCAAGAAGAATTAATGTCTCCGTCCGAAATGTTTCCAAGACCGAAAGACGATGAAGAAAAAACTAGGGGACGTCCGCCACTCTCACGCAAATGCCATAAAAAGGAATGAGCTAGGAAAGCTCCTCAGTCATTTATAAAAAAATGACTTAATCAATTTTTATATTATTTATATAGGGTGTTCCACCCCAACTGTAGTATCTCACTCATTTTTCAATTTTTTTCAAATTTATCGATAAAAATGAAATGTTCATTAAATATACTCCATTTGATGTGATGAAAGTTTGGGATGTACATAATAAAAAATTGGCAGTATATAAATTTAAACCAATTTGCCAATATTTGAGCCTAGAAAATGTAGTACATATGTGTAAAGACTTGAATCTCAATTAAGAGGGGCACCACATGCACATGTACTACTATGGTTGAAAAACTCATGATAAATTGATCAAATTGATAATTTATTAAGTGCGCATATCCCGAATATTGGTTTTTCACCAATATTGAATCAATACGTCACTGGAAATATGATACATTCTTGCATTCCAACAGAACGTTTCAAAAATCCACAACATCCTTATTGCAAATAGGGTTTTCCCAAACCTGTATGTGACGAAACAGTTCTTGATTCAAATGGTTAATATCATTTGAGGATAAACGAAAATGAAAAGCGAGAGGTGGAATATAATCCACTTTCATTATTGTTGTGGATAGGTCATTTTCATCTAATGTTCTTAAAGACAGTAGAAAATCCAGATAAGATTTTTTCAACTGTACACTATGTTCTCAAATATAATATGAAACCAGAATCTGCATATGAAGTAAATTTATCAGTAGGAAATGCAGTGTTCGCTTAAACATATGCTCACGCGGCATTCATCACTTACCATTATTTATTACAAATTCCTTTATTACAGAGATTAACACAAATTCGTCAGTGTTTAAATCATTTTAATACGATTAATCCAGAAAATACTCAAACAAATTCTATTGAAGAAATTTCAGATGATATTCTGGAATTAATCTGTTAAAATTATACTGACGAATATCGCGCAATTACAGAAAATTCATCAAATGAGAATATTTACAAATTAAATGATGAACAATTGATAGCATTTACAAAAATTGAAGAAGCAATTATTGATAGTGATGGTAATGATTCAACATCCTTTATTTATGGCAAAGCAGGTACAGGAAAAAGTTATTTAATTAATTTAATTCAAAAATTCTGCATTGTCAATTTATATAATTTAATTACAACTGCTTCAAAGATGGATAGATCTGTTTTTAATGCTGCATCAAAGAGATTAATTAAATTATGTGGTTAAACAGGAAATCACATTCAAATATTTTTTGCAGTTAAAACTGTCATATTTTTTGGTGATCCTTATCAAGTTTATGCTGTAACCAATGCACATGATGATATGGCTGAATTTGTAGAACAATTTATGCATATTGCTGGATTTGAAGGTTTCACATTAATACATTTGATTCAATTAATGCGGCAAAATGATCCAGATCAAGAACAATTTCGTATTTTGCTTGATCAAGTTTCAGAAGATTATTTATCTGATGAATATCAATCAATATTTGCATGCAAGCATCAAACCAAACAGTAGTTTTTTTTTAATAATGATCCCGATATCTTCATCAAATATTCCTGTGGTGAGGAACGTTTTGCTTAAGAGTTAGACAGTTGTTGGAAACTGTAGATTATATGATTGAATATAAAAACAAACATAGTAAAAATAAACAGATATTCAATTATAATATATGGTACCACTTCGAAATGATATACCATTTGTTGTAGTTTTTGACAAGTTATCATATACTTCTAAACTAAATCAGGCTTCCTCCCTAACTCAGTTGGTTAGAGTGTCAGACTGTTAATCTGGAAGTCGTGTGTTCGAGCCACACGGGAGGAGATTTTTTTGATTTTTCATGAATATTGATTTTTTGCGTCCGAGAACCCGATTTTCGGAAATAACTCCCCCAGGGCACTCGATTGATACCAGTTTTGTTCGGTCGGAAAAATTATCAGATAAATATATTGCGGAAAAATCCGACACTACTCATGAAAAAACGGCACAAGACCACAGGATAGAACCGATTATTGAAGAGGAAGCCCCAGACCTCGAACAAAAAGAAAATGATGAAGATTTTGTTCTTGAGATTAATCAAGAACTTCCATTTCAACAAGAAATTTTATTAATACGAGGTCGTCATTACCACACAACACCAACAAGCCCAGAAGGAACACCATTACCTCCACCACCAAATTGGGTGATTATTTCATCAGATATTAATATTCTCAGATTTTTACCTATACAATGTAATGACTCGAATGGGGCTATTCTAGCACGAGGACAAGCTATTATTCAACATGATATATTAAGAATTAATACCCACAACCCTCCCATTCCTACAACGATAGAGGAATTTGACAGAGGTCTACTCGATTTACGTCCTATTATAGGACCAAACAGACTTAGAGAATCCCCCGTTTAGATTATTTTGGAATGATGAACAGATTTCTCACATTAGGAATGAAGCTCAGATCATTGTGTATAATATTCTTAATCAACAACAGATAAATATTAATTCTTCTAATAATACTTGGAATTTATTACAAATTAATTGCAATTATGATTTTTTTTTTTTTCGAAAAACTTTATAAACTCATGTTCACCAGTTCAAAACAATACCAAAATTGGTTTTATTGCATTTGGTCAAGATAACAGATCAATTAATCAAAATAATGCAACTTTTAATTTTACTAATTCACCATTTGTTGAAGAAACAGAAGATATTCAAGCTCAGGCTATTACTTATGATTTGGATTCAGAAGAACCTTCATTTGAACCCGAACTTGAATTTCCAACAATAAATTCTGATTCTCAAGATTTTCAAGTTACTCCATCCTTTAATCCCGGAAATATCACAACTGAATCAGATTCATTAGAAGTTATACCTAAGAGAAACATTTTAACTGCTAGTCCTAGAATTGATAAATTACATATCAGCAAAGTTAATAACTTTATAACAGAAGATGCTCAAGTAGATAACTTAATAAATAAACCAATTATTAATACTATTACTTCCAACCCGATTAATAAAGAACATAAAGTAATACCTATTAACAAAACTATAATTTCTGAACCAATTAATGAAGAACACAAAGTTGAACCATTAAATAAAACTATAATTTCTAATCCAATAAATGAAGAACATAAAGTTGAACCAATTAATATAACTAAAACTTCTAAACCTTTGGTAGAAAGTCATACTAATGAACCTGTATATACAACTAAAACTTCAAATCCTATATCTGAAAGTCATGTTGTTATACCAGAGTATCAAAACGTTACTTCAACCCCAACTGTTCTTTCTCATGATATCAAAGTTATTGAAGGTTGTAAAACTTCAGTAGCTAATGTTGAAAGTTTGAAAGTTACTGTTAATGAAGTGGATTTAACTTATGATGCTGAAATTCCTCAAATGAAAATCAATATTATCAAAGAAACTAAAACAATAGATGTTATAGTCCCAATTTTGGAATTTAATTATATTAGTGTTCCAAAATTTTTAAAAATTACTAATTTATCTACTTTTTCTTCAGATGATTCATATTACAAGGCTTCAGATACTTATTCAGATGATAATGTTAATCATATTACTTCTACTGATACTTCAAATAATGATCCATCAAATAATCCTTCTTTTCCTGATCCTTCTGATTCAGAGGGTTCAGATGATTCAGATTCCGGAATTGATGATATTAGTGATTTATTACCAGATGATATTATTTATAATAAATTAATTAGTGACTTAAAACTTTGTAGATTACCTGATGATATTAAAGATTTTATTAATAAATGGAAGAATTTAAATAACTTAAATTGTTGGAAACATGAAGATATCAATTTAGCTAAACAACCATTAATTCATATTATGATTAGAGAAAATAAATGGTGTGCACCAGGTCAATTCCCTTGTCAATGTGAATGTTATAAATTAACTAAATCAGGTAATGATTTGATTAGTCATATGACTAAAGTTCATAATCATAAACCTGATCAAAATCATTTATATGGTTGCATTAAATATTTAATCAATAATGATTTATATTGGAAATTAATTTATGAAGAAGATAAACCTGAGTGTTATCGAAATAATGTTTACGTTTGTCCAATACCTAATTGTAAATATTTTTCAAATACAAATAAATCCCCTTATCTCTCATATTACTTATTCTCATAAAGATTTTGAGAAAATGAAGAATTCTATTGGTTGGTTTTGGTCTACAATGTTACAATATGTTAATACTTACGACAAAATTCCTTCATGTTTAGATATAATTAAACTTAAAGAAGGTTTTGTTTGTAAATATTGTGAAACATATTGGACTTCTGATTCTAAAGGTTTACATAATCATTGTAAAAGAATCATGCATTAAATACTATTAAAGGTACAAATTTACCTTATTATAGAATTAAATGTTGTCCTTTAATGTATTCAAATTTTAATGAAACAGAATTAGAAGAAAAAAAAAAAGATATCAAAGATTATGAAGATAAAGTGTTTATGAGTAGAACAATCACAGAAAGAGAAAGATTAGCGGTCAGAGAAATTCCCTTTCATTTTAAATAATGAACAAACAAATGCTATGGAACAAAGACAAAGAAGAGAAGAAAATGACCGTATTAATTTAAATAGAGATTTACAATTACAAGCAATTCAAAATTCCCGAACATTAAATTTAACTCCTCCAGATCAAATACATCCCCCAGTAAATTTAAATTTAATTAATAATGAATTTGATTTAAATAAAATTAAAAATTTAAATAGAGACCAATTATTAATTTTAGCTAGAAAATGGACTTCTGATAATCAAGAACAAGAATCTCAATTTATATCATTACCTAAAACTTGGGGGTAAGAAGAAATTTAGAATGAGAGCTAAATTACCGGATTGATTGAAATATAAAATCGAACCTTTAATAGAAATTTGTAAACCTCAAGATTATAATGATTGTCATGATGAAGATTTTTATATTTGGGAAGGTTGCCTTTCTAAAATTAATATGTTAATTCGTGATGAATTAAGAGATATTTTAAAAATTCCGTTGAATAAAATGTTAAACAGAAGGAACACAGTAGTCACTAGCACAGAAGATAGATTAGATCTTCGTAACAAAGAAATGGAGACACATAATTTATGTAAAATTACGTTTTGGTTAAACAAATTTAAAGATTTATATCATAAGCCTCAATCTCAATTTATTCTTAATACAATGTCTAAACTTCAAGAAAAGATTATTAAAACCATCAATTTCCTCCCGGATGAAATAAAATCTATTCTTGAAATTAATGAGCCTCAAGATATTATAAATCTAATACAATCAGCGGAAGACTATTATGAAAATAAAATCAAGTTCATTGATGCTAAAATTAAAGAAAATCAAGTTAGTAATAATAATAAAAAAAATCAAAACTATAAAGGTTTAGTACAAAATCTTTACATGGAAGATCCTAGTAGATGTTTACGTTGGTTTATCACTAATAATACGACTCCTGAATGTAACTTAAATCCTGAAGATTTTATGATGGAATATGGTAATAATTGGAGTCAAGAAAAATTTATTAATGACTCCCAGGAATTTGATTTTTAAAGATATTATTAACCCTAATAGTAATGAATTATTATTAAATTATATTTTTTGATGATGATAATATTAAACATGCAATTTTTTCTAGATCTAATGCGGCTGCTTATGGTCCCTGATGGTATTTCTAATTATATTTGGAAATTAGGAGATACTACTACTATTAAATTAATTAAAATTACTACTAAAATTACTATGTTAACTAAAAAATGTCCTGAATTATTTAAATTAAGTAAAACAATTATGTTATACAAAAAAGGTGATGCTCAAAATCCTCATTCTTGGAGACCTATTTCTATTACTCCTACTTTTTATCGTATTTGGATGGTATTAATTACCAGAGCATTACAAAATGTTAATAATAATAATCGCTTTATAGCTAGATCTCAAAAAAGGTTTTATGCAAACTCCTAATGGTACTACAGAACATGCAATAATGATTAATGAATTTATTCAACATGTTTCTAGGAAGAAAGGAGCAATTTATATTACCTCTATAGATTTCTCTGATGCCTTCGGCTCCATACTCTCACTCTCAATTATTTAAAACTTTAAATAATTATGGTTTTGATAAACAATTTATAGATCTAATTAAAGCAACTTATAATAATTCTAAAACTAAAATTCAAATTCCTGTTAAAGGGACTTCTGATTTTATACCCATAAATTGTGGAGTAAAACAAGGTTGTCCTTTTTACACCTTTAGCTTTTAATTTATGTATTGATCCTTTAATTAGGACATTAGAAAATAATAAAATTGATGGATTTCATATTAATGGTAAATCAATTTGTGCACAAGCCTATGCAGATGATTTAGTATTAATATCGGATACAGAAAAAGGTATGGAAAATTTAATTAAAACAGTCGAAAGATTTTGTACTTATACTGATATGAAAATAAATACTTCTAAGTGTAGAACTTTTAATTATATTAATAATAATAATAAAAGAGAAATGGCTATTACTAACTTTAAAATTAATAATGAATTAATCCCAATGTTAAATTTAAGAGGAGGTATTACATATTTAGGAATTACTTCTGCTTTAATGAAATCAACTAAAGCTAAAGCTGCTAGATATAAAATAATTAAAGCAATAGAAGATATAGGTAATATTTGTTCATCACCCTTAAAATGGAATCAAATGATTGATGCAATCAAAAGATTTATTATTCCTGCATTAGATTATATATTTTTAAATGAAGCAGTAAATAAATCAGAAATATTAAAATTAGATAAAAGAATTAGATCAGCTTTAAATTCAAATCTTAAAACTTCTTCATTACCTAAAGATTTCTTTTATACTGCATGGAAAGATGGTGGTGCAGGAATTAATAATTTATATGAAAGACATGATGATTTAATTATTTCTTGTTTTTTAAAACTTTGGTTCTCGAAAGATACAACTCTAAAAGATATTTTCCGCTCACTTTGTTGGGAGGAAAAATCATATAAATTTCAAGAAATATTTTCGATGATATCATGAATAATAATATAAAGAAGAATACCGGAACATCAAACCTTTTTAGCCGGGTTCTTCAAGTACTTAAAAGAAATAATTATAAATTATGTCTTTATAATTGTTTAGAGGATGATGAAGAAAATGCCTTATTCTTAAATGATAATGTTGAAGACAGTATTAACTCAAATGAAATTACTCTTGAAATTACTCCAATCAATCTTAAATTAGTTTGTCTTCAATCTGATTTCTTAAAAACTATCAACGATTATCACAAAGAAAAACATTATCATGATTTAATAAGTCTTCCACTTAGAGGTCACACATTTAAAAACACTGAAAAATAATAAATTGTCTAATTATTTCTTGAATCAATTTACCTCAAAAGCTGAAGATAATTTAATCAAATTTGCAGCTCAAGCTAGAACTAACAGTTTCTTTACGAAGCAAAACGCTCGTTTAGCTAACAGAAATATTATATCAAATTGTCCATTATGCGGTGCTGAAGATTCTCTTAGACATAAATTAAATGATTGTATAAAAATTTATTACATATTTTTTAAGATTAGACATGATAAAGTTATTAGAGAAATAGTCGACATGTTAAAGACTAAACCAGGTTTGAGACCTACTATTTACATTGATAATTCAGTTAAAAAAGAGAATAACATCCCAATTCAAAGTGAATTTAGTAATTTAAGACCAGATATTTGGTTCATTAAAAATAATCAATATTATATTATAGAAGTTACTATTCCTTATGGTGACTTTAACGAAAATGAGGTTAATTCTCTTGAAATTAGATATACAGGAAAAGTTGATAAATATAAAGATTTATGTAATGATATTAGAAATCAAACAAATAAAGAAGTGAACTTTTACGCAATAGTAATTTCTTCTTTAGGTGCTTGGTTTAAGAAATCTTTAGAACATTTAGAAACTTTAGCAGGGTCTAAAAGTCTCTTTAAAAGATTTGCTAAAAGAATAACTTTATCCACACTTAGAGAATCTCAAAAACTTATTACTAATGATTATAATAAGTTAACGCAAAATAATAGAGATAATAATGCTAACGAGAATAATGATATACAAGAAGTAGTAAGAGTGCCTGATAATAACACCACACATTCAGATGAAGAAACTGATTCATCTGTTTTATCTGATCATGTAGAGACTGGCTCTAATGATTCTATCTTTTCAGTTCCTTCATCTGATGTCGAACACATGAGTTCCGAAGAATCGAATGATTCAAGTCAGGGTACACTATAGTAGTAACTGGCTTAACTTGGTTTTTGTTAACACATAATTTTAAAATGATTAATGAATAAACCACACGGGAGGAGATTTTTTTGATTTTTCATGAATATTGATTTTTTGCGTCCGAGAACTCGTTTTTCTGAAATAACTCTCCCAGGGCACTCTAATGATACCCTTTTTGGCGAATCGAAATTTCGATCAATAAATTATATTGACGATTCGGAAATGCGTAAACGACTTGAACGATCTCCTATTATACAGAAATACCTACGACGATGTCCTTCACCTGCTGAAACCCCTCAGATTTGCGAGAAAAAAGATAACGAAATTGATTTTAATTTTAGTGAACCACTTCAACAAGAATTCCTTCTTGTTAGTGGTATTCATTATAATCCAAACCCAAACCCCGATTTATATGGAGAAGAAGGAGTCCCACCTCAATGGGTAATTATTTCATCAGATCCACATATTTCGTTTTTACTACCGATATTTATCAACGAAGAAAGAGGGTTAGTTTTATGCCGAAATCAATGTATTATTCAAGAAGGAAACCTGTTAATCAACCTTAATTTTCCACCAAGACTCACATCGTCCGACGAAATTGAGAGAGGTGTGTTTGACTTAAGAACTTTCGTAGGACCAACCAGACCTAGAGAATTACCATTTCGGTTAAATAGTGATAATCCAAAAAGTTCAAAATATATTTAATGTTGCAAATAAGTATCTTATCCAGAAAGCTATTAATTTAAATGTTGAAATAGTTAATAACAACACACAAAATATATGGGCGACATGTCATTTCTATAACATTGGTCAGATCGATTTAAGATCAATTAATCAAATTAACCACAACATGATACATAATGAGTTACAATTCACAGATATGCCGAGAAATCAATTTAATCAACTTAATCAAGTTAATTATAGTGAATCTCCAATCAATTCAGTTACACCAATCGAGAAATCAATTACTACAAATCCAGTTATTGAATCGTTACATGTGAATCAAATACAAAATGAGAAAACAGTAGATACTCAGGTTGATTCTTTAGAAGTTAATCCGATAATTAATGAAAGAACAATCTCAACTAATATTGATTCTTTAACAGCAGAACCAAAATTTAATGAGAAAATAATTACAACTAACATTGATTCTGTACATGCAATTCCCAAATTTAATGACATACAAGTAAATACAGGAATAGATTCAGTAAAAGCAAACCCCTGTGTATAATAATGTTGAAGTTAATCCTAATATTGATTCTTTGAATGTTAAACCTGTTATGAACAATAAAATTATTAATTCGAATGTTGATTCATTACAAATTATTCCGAATTTAAATAATAAAACTATTAACCCAGATGTAGAATCTTTACATATTATACCAGAAGCTATTAAGAAAACCACAAAATCTATTGTTGAATCTCTTTTTGTAGAAAGTTTATTTTGGAATAAAACAGAAACAGCGTTAATTGAACAACTTGAAATAGATGTAAACAAAACGTCGAAGACTCAAATTGTTAATATTGAAGAAAATGAGATTTGTTTTAACCCAATTAAAAGAACGATAAATATTGATATTCCTGAATTTGAAATTATGTATAAACATACTCCTAAAGTCTTAAACTTAAATAACTATTTCACAATTTCTACTTCAGATAAATCAGATATGGAAGATAATCTTAGTGAAGAAGAATCAAGTTCAGACACTAATATTCCACTTCATAGAAATATTAATACTTTAACTAATAATGATGAAGAAGAAGATGAACATGAATTAGTTCAAGAAACTGTAGACATGAATGATGAATTAATTGAAGATATTAAAAAATGTGTCAGTAAAAACAATATTCATGATTTAATTAATAAATGGAAACCAACAAAAGAACTTAATAATTGGAAATATGATAATTAACCATTAGCTAAACAACCATTAATCCATATAATGATTAGAGATAGGAAATGGTGTGTACCGGGCCAATTCCCATGTCAATGTCAATGTGAGAATGAATTTAAAACAGGAAATGCTTTAAATAATCATATGAACAAAATACATGGTTTAAAACCTGATAAAAATCATTTATATGGTTGTATTAAAAACTTAATGAAGAAAGACTTAATTTGGTTAATATTAAATAATTCGAATAATTTAGAGAAAGACATTTATAGGAACAATGTTATAGTTTGTCCTTTCCCTAATTGCGATTATTTCACTAATGCACATAAATCGTTAATTTCTCATATTTCACATAAACATCAAGAATTTGATGAAAAATATAAATACTATAGGTTGGTTTTGGTCTACTATTATAGCTTATACTAAGCTTAATAATAAAATTCCTAGTTGCTTAGATATATTATCACATAGAGAAGGTTATATGTGTAAACATTGTAAAGTCTGTTGGAGTTCAGATGCAAAAGGAATTTTAAATCATGCAAAAAAACAACTTGAATTAATTAATATTGAAGGCATTCATTCAGTTTATGATAGAATTAAATGTTTCCCTACAATGTATATGGACTTGCAGGATAAAGATGAAGAAATCAATAGGGATTTAAATGATTATGAAGATTTAGTATTCACTCAAAGAAATTTAACTGATAGAAATAGACTTAATGTAATAAATCATATTGATTTAGATCAAGAACAAATCATTAATATCAGAAAAAGACATTTAAGAGAAGATAATAGGAGAAATATTATTCAAAGAGAATTACAAACAAAAAAATAATAATACACATCATAATCCCATTATCAATCCCGATTCAATAATTATAAATGATAACAATCATTTTATTAATCCAATTATTCGTATTTTGATGCAAAATCATTGGCTAATGATTTTGATCTTAATAAATTAAAAGATTTAAACAGAGATAATTTACTTGAGGTTACTAAAATTTGGACAGATTTAAATAATGAATTTGAATCTCAATTTGTCTCTTTACCAAAGATTTGGGGTAAAAATCGTAGAAAGATTAGATCTAGGATTAACAATTTATTTAAAGACAAAATTGAACCTCTAATTAATATTTGTAAACCTTTAGATAATAGACCGAAAGACGAAAATTATTATATTTGGGAAGGTTGTTTATCTAAAATTAATTTACTAATTAGAGAAGAATTAAGAGATGTCTTTAAAATAACAATTAATAAAATGTTACATAGATCTAATACTATTGTTAGAAGTAATGAAGAAAGAGAAAGAGCTCATGAACGAGAGATCGAAACACACAATTTATGCAAACTAGTTACACATATTTGGAAACTTTATGATCTCAAACATAAACCCCCAACTCAGGCAATACAAAATTTATTTAATAAACATTTGGAAATAGTTATTAATATAGTCGATATCCTCCCGGACGAAATTAATAACTTATTAAGTATTTACAATCAAGAAGATATAATCAATTTATTAAATAATACAATTGATAATTTAAGTGACAAATTAGATTTCATTAATACCAAAATAAATGAAAATCAAAGAATAATTGGAAATAATAAAAAACATTAAATATAGAGATTTAATACAAGGGTTATATATGGAAGATCCCAGTGAAGATGTTACAAATGGTATATCTCTAATAATACTACACCAGAGTGTGAAATAAATCCGGAAGAATTTATGGAAGAATATGGGAAGAATTGGGAAACCTATAAAACATTAAATAATTCGGAAAATTCTAATGAATTCTTAGCTAAGAAAATACTTAATGAAGAAGATAATATTAATCTAATTAATGATTTATTTGATAGTGATTTAATCAAACGAGCAAATTATTCAAGATCAAATATTTCTGCTTATGGTCCAGATGGGATTTCAAATGTTATTTGGAAAATTGGTAATGAAAGTACAGTTAAAATGATTAAATATACTACTAAAATAGTTATGGAATCTAAAAAATGTCCTGAATTACTTAAAAGAGGAAAAACTATAATGTTATTTAAGAAAGGTAATAAAGAAGACCCCTCATTCTTGGCGTCCTATTACAATAACCCCAACATTTTATAGGATTTGGATGGTTGTGTTAGCTAGAGCCTTTCAGAATTTAAATAACAGACATATTTTTATAGAAAGATGTCAAAAAGGTTTTATGCAATGTTCTAATGGTACTTCAGAACATTCTTTGATTATTAACGAATTAATTCAACATGTAAATAGAAGAGAAGGTTCTATTTACATTACTACTATTGATTTTTCAGATGCATTTGGGTCAGTCCCTCACCCTTTGATCTTTGAGAATTTAAAAAATCAAGGTTTTGATGATAAAATAATTGATTTAATTAAAGCAACTTATCAAAATTCAAACACAAGAATTCAGGTTCCAACTAAAGGAATTTCAAACATTATAAATATTAATTGTGGTGTTAAACAAGGTTGTCCATTCTCTCCTATTGCCTTTAATATTTGCATCAATACCTTATTACATAAATTAGAAGATTGTAAAATCGATGGATTTCACTTAAATGATAAAATCATTTGTGCACAAGCATATGCAGATGACTTGGTACTTATTTCAGATACTGAGAAAGGTATGAATAATTTAATTAAAGTAGTTGAAGACTTCTGTATTTATGCTAACATGAAAATTCAACCTAACAAATGTCAAACATTGAATTACATTAATCATAATGATAGAAGATTTTCAGCAATTACTAAATTTCAAATTAATAATGAAAATATCCCAATTACTAATCTTAATGGAGGTATTAATTATTTAGGAATAATGACTGCATTAATGAAGACAACGAGAATGAAATCAGCAAATTACAAGATATCTAAAGCATTAGAAGACATAGGTAATATTTGCTCCTCACCCTTGAAATGGAACCAAATGTTGGATGCCATTAAAAGATTCATAATTCCTTCATTGGATTATGTATTCTCTAATGGTACCACCAACAAAACGGAGAGGAATTTTTTAAATAAAAGGATAAGAGCGTTATTAAATGCTAATTTAAAAACTTCCGCTTTACCTAAGGAATTTTATTATACTTCATGGGAAGATGGTGGAGCAGGACTGAAAGATTTAAATGAAAGGAATAATGATTTGATTATTTCAAGTTTTCTAAAGTTATGGTTTTCGAAAGATATGTTTCTAAGAGATTTATTTCGAACTTTATGTTGGGAAGAAAAATCGTTTAGATATAATAATGTCGAAGAAAACACAAATGATAACGATATTTTTTTTAATGTTTTCAACAACGACATGAGAAAAAAATACACCTGGAACTTCAAACCTTTTTTAGCCGGGTAATTCATGCACTTGAAGATAACAATTTAATCTTAAACTTGAACTATCTACCCACAGATAATTTATTAAACCCAGATGACTCAGATATAGATCCTTTCGAATTCAATGGAAATGAAATTGAACCAGACAATCCTGAAGAATATATTCCATTAAAATTTCTAGATGTGAATGAAGTGTATTCATTCGATCAAAATGAATTCCTAAACATTATGAACGATTACCACAGAAACTTCCATTATGCAAATTTGATTAAATTACCTCTTAGAGGTCATACCTTTAAAACCCTTTATAAATCTAAATTATCTAATTATTTCATGAATGACTATAAATGTAAAATTAAAGATAATATAATTAAATTTAGTATACAAGCTAGAACTAATAGCTTCTATACTGGGCAACATCAAAGACTTGCTAACCATGATGAGAACATAGGTTTATGTCTATATTGTGGTCAAATAAATTCCTTAAGACATA
>NW_027150836.1:0-1165 GCF_020186115.1 Histomonas meleagridis
AAATGATTTCAAAAAAAAAATTATTTATTCAATTTTTATTTTTTGATTATTAACGTCAATAATTATTCTTTGATGACCAGTTAATTTTTGATAAACTGAATAAATTTGATCTTTAGTATAAGGTAATGGTATTTGTTCAATCATATATCTTAATTGTTGTTTAGAGAAATTAGGAAATATAAATATAGTACTTACATTAGCTTTAACTTCAGCAGGTAAAGATTTCCAAAATTGTACAGCGAAAAATACAGAACATTGAATATGAGCTAATTTAGTAAATAATTGATTAAAATAATTAGTAGGTTTTTTAAATAAAGGACTATTAGCACAATCTTCAAAAAATATTATAGTATGTAAAGTTAAATTATTAAAATTATTAATATATAATTTTTCAAATAATTCAGATATTTGATTATCTACTATTTTATTTTCCCAATGATTATTTTTTAATTTCATTATAAAATTGTTTCCATTTTAATATATCTTTAACTATATCTTCTCGTTTTCTAATCCATTTTTATTAATATAAATTAATAAATGAGTTCTAGGACTAATATTACTAATTTTAATAATTTCTCTAATTATACATTGAGTTTTCCCACTTCTTTGTCTACCTACTGCTATATTTAAAGAATTATAAAGCACATTCACTTCTGGATGAATTTCACTTATTAATTCTTCATTTAATTTAGGTTTATTTTACACACACACACAGCGCTATGTGAGCTTCGTGCTACGCACTCGCTCCCACTCGCGCTACATAAACTAAAGGATGAACGGCTAAAATCGATTGAATTCTCATAAATCGGTTGGTTTTGATTGAAAGTAATAAAATATATTTAAATTCATGATGACATTTATTTTTTAAATGTGTGAGGCATTAATCCGGCTGAGTTGTTGTTAATACTATGTGGATTTTAGTGTTTTGTTGTTAATCCTATGTAGATTTTAGTGTTTGGAGCTTAAAGTTGTTATTAACTGAGGTTTTGAATGTAAAAAGTACCTTTTAATTTTCAAAGGTGATTTTTTAACCTTTTTTTTTAACCCTTTACGAAACGGAGAAAATGAGCATTTTTTGAAGGATTTAACGCAAAAGTTGACGGTTGATATATCGGTAAGAATTTGTTGTTAATCCTATGTGGATTTTAGTGTTTGGAGCTTAAAG
>NW_027150837.1:0-157500 GCF_020186115.1 Histomonas meleagridis
TTCGTAAAAGTTTCTTTTGATTCCGATAAATCTTTTTTTTTAATCAGAAAATGATGCATGAAATTCGATATATTCTTCGTTTCAAACATTACATAATACTTTCGTATTTTAAGGGTTAGATAAATAATAAATATCAGTTTCATCTTAATTAAGAAACCGTAAAAATTCTTTAATATTTATATTAGTAGATGCAGCATCAAATATCAAAATATTAGCGGGAACTGATTCTGTATCATCACTTCCAACATAATCAGATAATAATGATAACATCCATCAATCGTCATAAGTATATTGTAATCGATAACTAGTAAATAATGAATTAAAGTCGTTACATATTCCTGTTAATATTACAAGTAAAGTATTTCGTGCCATCACTTAAAATGACATTGTCTTCGGCGATGGCAACGTTCCTGAAACACTTTCTGGTTTCACTATATTAAAACGTAGTGATATAACATGTGTTGTTGGAATAATATCAAGTCTTATTTTACCTATCGCTTTATTCTGTGAAGGACTTTCTAACCAACGTTGAGAAAGGTATATCCGTTCTGCTCATTAAGTGTTTCATATTGGTCATTGTCGAGATTTGTATAATTTTCCTCAATTGGAAGTTGTGATGCAGTCGTGTTAAATTGATTTTCAGTTTCGTACATTTCTATTATATAATAATGTCAAATTTACAGCTCGAAAAAATAGAAAATATAGTTAGAGCGTTAATGAATATAAATGGTGTTGTTTACAGTAATCACTCAAAAACATCTGATACTTTGACAAATGGAATATGTAGGTTACAAATAAATAGTGTGGATAAAAGTTTTGTTTTTACTTACAGATAAAATCATATTATAATATCACCGTTAGACAGTAGCGATAGAAATTTAAAGTATATCAATTATAATATTGAAGTTGATGATATACTTACCGGAAAGAATATTATGAAAAATGCTTATATACTTGAAATGTTCAGTAATATTAATAAAGTTTTAGACTTATATAAACAATTCGTAAAAATTAATGAGGATAATAATAATGTTACCATTAGAGACCTCGTTGTTAGTGAAACCATTAATGATTATTCTATCAGTGATTTTTCATTAAAAGATCAAACACATGAAATAATTAATGATGATTCAGCTATTGATCGAAGTTTGGTGGCAAATATATTTAACAGATATTTCAAACAGTATTGGCGGAGGTTCTAATTCTACAATATAAATCCCGGCAATAGCAACAATTAAATCTGATGGAGTCATGGAAGTTGGTGAGTATATAAATATGCATTATAAAGATGATTATAATGATTATAATACTTGGAGGATTAGAGCTATATGACCGGTACATTAAGTTTTCAAGCAAAAGGTTAAAGTACAATAAGTTATAGTAATAATGATAATATAACAGTAAATAGTATAAATAATATTTCTACGAATGATATATTACTAACTACACATAATCACGACAATAGATATTTTTTGATAGATCATATTAGTGATCATTTGGCTATTAATATATCTACTTTTTGTCTTCCTATGGTGATACGTAGATCAAGACCGTTGATCGCCTTTCGAACGGTCCCTAAACTTACTTTTTATGTTGCCACTATTCGAGGAAGATGTTTTCCCCTATTTATGATAACTCTGGCATGATTGCTCGCTTCGTAGAATGTTGTTCTCCTTTGCTGGATTGCCTTGACGGTAGCTTCTAGCCAAATCAGGCAAATTTCGATCTTTTTCCTTCCTTGCATTCGGGAATTTAAATTGAATAGCTTACTCGGAAATTGAATGATTTTTGAGAATTTCCAGAGTGGTTCAGACTTATGGAGAAGTCCCTTCAGAAAATTTGTAATTACTTTTTCAAGCATATACACTTAAAATATTAAAAAAATTTTATAGTGATATTTGGCTAGATTCGGATTATTTGTGTATATGACTTTTATCCATATATATTGAATATTTCGAAATTTGATCAAAAAATTATGAAATAATTTTTTGATTATTTATATATATTGATATGCACAATAACATTGCTAAATATGCTATCAGGTTCCTTATGAAATAAATATTATTGATTTTGAGAAAAAGTACATTTATTATATAAATTTACATGCCAAATAATCATCAAGATCCTAGATACTCCCTTTTTTTCTTTCTTAAAAATTTTATATGAGCATTTATATATACTAAATTTTATCAATTTGAAATATTTAAAGATTTCTTCTGCTGAATTTCGAGAAAAAGTAGTATTTTGCACGACGGTTTGAAAACGTGATTTATCATTCAAATATTCGGCCGTTTATAAACTTTTTGGATAAAAAATAATCGTCGGGAGAAGAAAATATGTTATACATGCATATTTAAACGACTTTTTCTCGAAACTCAGCAGAAGAATCTCAATGAAACTTTGATATCATTTCGACGAAATCATCGTCATAATCATATTTGTAAATGAAAAAGAAAAAAAGGGTCGATTTTATTCATACTTGATTTGAATATTGCGTTTTTCGTTAAATTTGGTGTTATAAGAATAAAAGCGAGAAATCATGGTTCTATATATAAATTTATCAATGCCACAAAAAGGGTTAACTTTGTTAGGTTACTCAAAAGCGAATTCATAAAAACAATGATCAGAAACAGGATAACTAATTTTGGATAAATTATACAGCTTGATGACACTTTTTATGAAAATTTTGAATGGTTTATCATACTCAATTGAAAGGTTTATTTACTTAATTGTGAAAGATCCATCATTCGAAGCCTTCACGAACGAAATAAGGAATTTCTGGAAAAAAACATAATAAAAATAATGATGCTGTATGCAGCACGTAGGACATTACGTTGAACTCATCTTCTCTATAGAGAAGACATAAAATAGATCAATATGGATGAAAATATTGTGCTTGGACAAAGAAATAAGATAAAAAACTTAAAGACCTAAGCAGCGGCTTTGGCAGTGATTCTAATAAATTAATGAAATATTTACAATAAAGCTCTTCAGAGTCAAAAAAAGGGGATAACAAGAATGAACATTAAGCAAAATTTTTAACTTTACTTCGATGTCTGTGTGAGAATAATTGGTCGGAACCACTCTGAATTTCCGTACAGGTCGACAAATCCTAAAATTTTACCAGTCACTTTTCTATCGCTTTGGTGACGATCATTTATCTTTCATTATCCACTTTTTGAATAGTTTACTCAGAAATTGAATGATTTTTGAGAATTTCCGTACACAACATGTTTGGCCAACAACAAAATCAACCTGAGCCCGAAGATGAATTTGAAATGACAGAACAAATGCTTGTAACCAATTTGCCTTCTAAAATCTTAGACAAGTTTGTATCAGTTTATGTGTCAATGAAAAAGGTCAAAGACATTCTCAAGGCAAAAACAGAAGGTTCACCACAAACCACAGTTCCATCAGACATTGGAAAGAATGCGATTCGATTTAACTGGAAGATGCATGAAGATCTCGAGGAAATTCAAACAAAATTTGAAGCTCTCGAGAAGAATACGCATAAGGTCATTGAGAACAATCTTACATTATTAGCGCATCGAATCGACAGTGTTAAATCGCTTTACGCAGAGAGCAAGAAAAGCCTTGTTGACGCCAAACGACATTTTGATGAAGCGTCTCATCTCAGGACATTACCAAGTCCTTTCATCAAATCATTTGTTACAAACATCGAGAAAGAGGCCGAGAACGTGTCGCAGTTACTTTCCACTTATAGCAGTTACATGCGTGCAAATGATAATCAATTCGACCAATCAACACCAGACTACAGTTTCCTCATGGAACAACATAAGGCTATGCTCAGGTGCTCAGCGCGCGTAGAAATGCTCCAACAAAAGCTTGCTTCCACGCAGGACGAACTTGCGTCACGATTAAAGATCGATCCGAGAATGTTTAGGCAATATGAAAAAACAACTGAAGAAACTTGCGCACAGCTCATAGAGATCAAATATAAACAATTTGTGGCTCAAGAAAAGAAGAAAATGGAAACTATGAATGAGGAATCAGATCTGTTTGGAAACTCAACAAAGGAAAAGAAAGAGGAACAAAAGCAAACTGGATTCGGCTTTGGTAATACAACATTTAACTTTGGTAACTGGAAGCGCTGAGGGTGTTGTGAAAAAAGTAAACACAGAACATACAATGAACGATAGATATTTTAAATAAAAATTTGTGCAAAACGATCAGAATAAATTCAACGTTCATTCAAAAAGCCCTATCGAAACGGTAATAAAAATGTGGCCAATTTCCTTTAAAATCTTCTTTCATTTTTGGTTAAAAATCAATAGAGCCCACAATCTCGCAAATTTCCAATACAGCTGTTAATTACTGAAACTGTTGAGCAAATGTTTCTTCAATTTAGAAAGGACTGTCCTTACTTGTTATGAGTTTAAATCTTATTATAATTTAAAATATTTTATGAATTTTTTTTTACATCTAAATTTGTGATTTTCGCGAAATTCCTATTTTTCACTCAGGAGGACGTTAACATGGAAATTTCTTTTTTCTCGATTTTCTTTTCATTTTTTATATGTTTCATATTTTTGGGACTGAAAATATGTTAAAATTTCTATTTACTAAAATACTATATAAAAATTTATGATTTATTTAAACTTTGTCGTAGCTCTACAGTTTTTTCACAGCAGCCTATATATATATATATATATATATAAATATACATATTTAATCATGCTTAGTTACGCTCACCACGAATTCTTTGTGCAAGTTGAACATCACGTTCCATAATCGTAACACGGTTTGCATGAATTGCGCAAAGGTTTGTATCTTCAAAGAGACCAACAAGATAAGCTTCAGAAGCTTCTTGAAGTGCTGCAATAGCTGATGATTGGAAACGAAGATCACCACGGAATCCTGATGCAATTTCACGAACAAGACGTTGGAATGGAAGCTTACGGATTAAAAGATCTGTGCTCTTTTGGTATTTACGAATTTCACGAAGAGCAACTGTACCTGGTCTGAAACGATGTTGCTTCTTTGCACCTTGTGAATCAACAACTGGTGTTGATTTACGAGCTGCCTTAGCACCGAGTGATTTACGTGGAGTCTTACCACCAGTAGATTTACGAGCTGTTTGTTTTGTCCTAGCCATCTTTAAAAATGATCAGAGTAAAATACCCGCCATTTACATATTTTGATGTTATCAAAAAGTAAAAATCTACATTTAATATATGGTATACTAAAATGGCATTTCGTGTTTTTACATCATACTGCAATAAAAACCTTTAAACAGTCATAAATAATAAAATCGAATACAATTTTAATGAAAAAAAATCTCAAATATTTTAGGCATTATTAAGTTATTTGTTAATTAATAATTAAACTTAACAATCACATAAACAGTAATTTCAAATATTATTTTCACAAGTATTATTAATGTTTCGAGGTTTGACTCATAATTTAAAACAAAAACAACATTAGCAAAGAAAAAATACTGACACCAAAACCAAGTACTATAGTTTTTGAGCTAGATCTTGATGGAAATGAATTTGATGTAATATTTGAATTCGTGATTGAATTAGAATATAAATTAGAATTCGTGATTGAATTAGAATATATATTAGAATTTGCAGATGATACAGAGGATGTATTTTGAATAGTAAATGTTTTCGTTGGTGCAAATGATTTTGATTGTGTAAATGAATTTGTTTGTGTAAATGTGTTTGATTGTGTAAATGGATGTGTTGGCCATGGACCACATTTTTCGATTGTTGTTCCTTTTGATACATTAAATTTACCAAATTTTGTTGAATTATATGATTCTAATGTCATTACATATGTGAGAGGCGCCTTATCAAATGCATTATTGCTTACAATAGGTTGGGAAAGGCCATAATAATAAAGACATGTTAGAGATTTGCAATCATAAAATGCAAGATTCCTAATTGAAGTCACATTTTCACCTATAATAACAACTGATAAATTAGAACATTGGCCAAAAACTTTTTCATTGATAACAGTTAGTGAATTTGGAATTTGGATTTGTTTAAGAGCATTGCAATCATAAAATGCAGCAGACTCGATTGTAGTAATGTTATTTCCTAAAGCAACTTCTGATAATTTCTCACAATAAGAAAATGCATGTTCTCTAATTGTAGAAATTGAATTCGGCAATGAAATGTTTTTAAATCCACATCCAAAAAACGTAAATTTGGTAATTTCTGTTAGCTTTTCTCCAAAAATTATTTCAGACAAATTTTTACAATTAAAGAATGCTAATTCTTCAATGGTAGTTACCGAATTTGGTAATTTAATACTTTCAAGTGATGAACAATCAGCAAATGCATGATGAGCAATTTTAATCAATTTTTCATTCAAAATAATTTTTGATAATCTACTGCAGCTATTAAATGCGCCATAGCGAACCGTATTAACATTTTGGCCAAATGTAACATTTGTTAAATTTTTGCAATCATGAAATGTTTTATTGCCAATTTGAGATACTGCATTTCCAATTTTAACAGATAACAGATATTTCCATCCACTAAATATACCAGGTGGTATTGAAGTAATATTATCAGCAATAATCAAAAATAATGTTTCATTTTGATAATTCCATGCATTGTTATAATCTTCCGTGCTATTTATTATAAGTGTTTTTGTACTATTATCAAAGATTCCAAATGTGGGTATTATTAGATAGCAAAACATCATAGCAATCATTTTTTTCGGATGAAAACAATAATGAAACTTATTCATGAATCCATAGAATAAAACAAAAAACTAAAATTATTATTCTAAGACTTAAGACAAATGTTTTCTTTCATAAATTATTTCATATTAAAAATTATTGGTAAAAGACAATATATGTCTTCAAAATGAAAATAAAGGTAAAACTTTTCTTTGATTTAAATGATGTATATTATGATTAGATATTTTATATTAACAAATAAAATTAAGCCAAAGTTAAAAATAAAATGTATTTGAATTAGTGAATGTGCGTGTTGGCGGAAGACATTCGTCAAGTGTTGTTCCCTTAGTAACATTCATATTTCCAAATGTTTCATTTTGATATGTTTCTAATGTCATAACTAATGTGGTATTTAAATTAACAAATGCATCATTTTTTATTTCTGGTGAAATTTCTCCAAATTATTATTTAAAATAAATACATTCAACTGATGTACAATTAAGAAATGCACAATTAATGAACATTTTCATCAATAAAAATTTTTTCTAAATTAATACAACTTGCAAAAGCATAATTCATAATAGGGGTGACTGATTTAGGAATTGTAAATGTTTTACTTTTCATATTCGGATAACTAATAATTTGTGTAATTCCTTTATCATATAAAACGCCATCATTTTCATAATTCTAATATTCAATATTTTCATTTGAAGCATTAATAAATTGAAGATTCGTACATTCTAAAAATGCATTTCCAATTGAAATAGCAGGAATTGGTATATAAATATTCATAAGGTTTGAACATCCTCTTAATGCATCAGAACCAATACTTTTGTACGCCTACATTTAAAGTTATTGTTTCAATTCCTGTACATTTGGAAAATGCATTAGCACCAATGCTATCACATTATTAATTAATGCAATACATTCATAAAATGCACCATCTGTAATTCCACTCAATGTTTTTTCTGGAAATTGTACATATTTTAATTTTTTTACATGATGCAAATGCACCATTATTTATTGTATTCACTGATTCTCCAATTATTACAGATATTTAGAAAGGCCAATTGCTGAACGCATTGTTTTCAAGCTCTCTAACATTAATAATTATAACAGGTTCAGTAACATTCATATAATCATTTGATAAATCATTGAAATCAGCTATTATGAATGTTTTTATCTATTATTCATATGATTGTTTTGTATCAACAAAAAATATAATCAATTGGAATAACTTCGTTTTTTGATGAATGCTTTTTTGATTAAAATAAATTTTGGAAAAATACTGACACAATTGTATTTGAATAAACCGAAGTAATTGGTGTATTAAATATCTTTAGTCGATTTTTAAGAATATTATTGTTGGAATTCATTGATAAATATCATTAAAAACTTTCATTAAAATGATATATATTATGTATGATATGAAAGATTACAGTCATTTTAGAATAAAAATATAGAATTACTAATTTTGGAGAAATGAAATGCTTGGAGCCGACTCTATTTTTATTTAGAGAATTGTTGAAAAAAACTCAATGCAGTAAATGATTAGGATATAATTTTAATTCATTGGAAAACACAATAATTAGAATTGCTAAATAAATATAAGAACCAAATATTTGCAACATTTTCTAAAACAATGATTTGTTCACCAGTATTGATAATATCATTAAATAAATATGTTTTTACACAAATAATCTTTACTAATTTTTTTGTTAGCATCTAATGAGAGACAAAAATAACATATGTTTACACTTATTTTTAATATAAAACATAAAAATTCTCCAAATGATTACCATTTTCTTTATACATGTCAAGTTATTATTTTCAGCTGCTGACATCATCGTTACGTTTATTAATATAATAAATAAATTTCACATCGAATTTGTTACATAACTTCATCTCCACACGTAAGAAATTAATATTTAACAAAAGAATAAAAATTATATATTTTTTTTTTTAGTAAATAAGTTATTTCTCTTGTGTCAAAACGTCGGTCAAATGTTCTAAGAATTCTTCAGTTCCATTCATCGCCACTCCGATCAAATGTTTTCCATCTTTATGAGGCACGAAAGTACCAAATGCCGCCCATTCGTGTATTATCATTGTGCCGGGCAAATACACAACGTGCGAATCAGTTCCCTGATATGCAACTTCATGCAGCGTGAGCGGATCATGTGGACATTGTCCGCCTCCATTACCATTCCTAAACTTAAACCATTCATCGAGATTAATCGCAACAACACTCTGTGGTTTTGTTGGATCATTACGTTCTTCTGGTGTTAAATTTTGCGCTACTTCTTTTAGATAATCAATGGCTTTTCCTTTTAGCCAACATTTATGTGTGATAAATGATGACACAATTCGAACTTTGAGTTCAGGATGTGAAAAAATGATGGACGTGGCCATGGAATCACCAGAAAAATTATGATTAGGTGTAAAATGAATTATGTGTCCACTTTCGATATATTCTTGAATCGATGCTTGAAGACTTGGGGTGCCCCACGGGAACTCTATCGGCGTTTTATCGTCCCATTCATTTTTTGATGATTTATATTTGGATATTATTGCTTTGCCAGCAACTACTGGATGCCCACAGCCCATGAAAACTATTTCTTTGATAAGTGGAACAATTTCGGGATACTTCAAAATTGCTAAAGCAATATTTGTCGGTATTCCAATAGAAGCAATTGTAACTTCATTTGGATTTTCTTTAATAGTTTTGGCAATAAAATCAGCAGCTTCATATTGATTACCTTTGCCCCATTTTTGAGGATCTCCAAGTTCTTCAATTTCTTCTTTTTTAAGAAGACCAACTCCTTCTTTATAATCTATAAAGATATCACGATGAGTTCCAATTTGTGTTTCTGCTCCAGCAATGACCGGAAATGGTTTATAATCTGGTCGACATTTAATATGCGCAGATAACATTCTTTGAGCATAAACGGCACGTACTTTTGCAGGGCCATACATTGTAGTGAGTCCTAATATATCAAGTTTTTCAGTACGTAAAGAATAAAGTAAAGCTAATGCATCATCAAGATCAGTACCAATATCTGTGTCAATGATAACTTTCACTTTTCCTTCAGGAGCCTGAATTGTTACTGGTGATACAGCTTCAGGTTTGATAGATTCGATTCGGTTCATTTCCTCTGGTGAAATTTCTAGAGCTTCTGATCTATACGTACATCTTCTGTCAAAGTACTTATATTTCTTTAAAGGTTTTGGATGTAATAAATTTTCGAGATTTGCCGATGACCCTTGTCCCATTTAATATGCTTTTGAGAAGTTTACGACGATGACAAATTTATGTCACTTTTATGTTTGGTTACAGCGATTCAAAAAATTCAAAACAGTTTCTGAAGCATTGGCCACTTCACTTTAAATGCTTTCAACAAGCTTTTCACGCAAGTTCAATATCCTCGAATATCAATCCAAGGAAATTTGCGCCAAATTCAATGTTTCCGCCGGTATTAATCAAGTTGCTTTCACACCAGATGAAGCCGCAGAAGCCTTCAAGAAGATTGGCCTTCCAGCAGTCGTTGTTAAGGCTCAAGTTTATGCTGGTGGCCGTGGAAAAGGCACATGGGTTGAAGATGGTTTCAAATCAGGTGTTCATTTCGTCAAATCAGCCGAAGAAGCTAAACAAGTTGCTGCTAAAATGATTGGTAGACATCTCCGTACAAAGCAAACAACAAAAGAAGGCGCACTTTGCAAGTGTGTTATGCTTTCAGACCCAGTTGAAATCAAGCGTGAATTATACTTCGCAATTCTCCTTGACCGTGCTTCACAAGCACCAGTAGTCATTGCCTCAACACAAGGTGGTGTCGAAATCGAAGAAGTTGCCAAGAATCAACCAAATGCAATCTTCAAGGAAGTTCTTGATGGTGTTGATGGTATCACAGAAGATGTCGCCAAGCGCCTTGCCAAGAAGCTTGGCCTTGAAGGTGCTGCATTCGAAAGCGGTGTTCAAGAAATGCAAAAGCTTTGGAAATTATTTGTCGGATCAGATGCCACACAAGTCGAAGTTAACCCACTTGCCGAAACAGTTGATGGCCGTATCATCACAGTCGATTCCAAATTCAACTTCGATGATGCTGCTCATTATCGTCAGAAACAAATCTTCAGTTACCGCGACCTTAAACAAGTTAACCCAATGGAACTTCGTGCCGAGAAGTATGGCCTTAACTACGTCCAACTTGATGGTGATATCGCATGTCTTGTTAATGGCGCAGGTCTCGCAATGGCTACAATGGATGTCATCAAATTATCCGGTGGCGATCCAGCCAACTTCCTCGACCTTGGTGGCGCCGCTTCTGAGAAGGCCGTCACTGAAGGATTCCTTATCATCAGCTCAAACCCAAAGGTTAAGGCAATTCTTGTTAACATCTTCGGCGGTATTGTTAAGTGCGATATGATCGCTAAGGGCGTCATCGCAGCCGTGAAGAAGGTCGGACTTAAGATCCCACTCGTTGTTAGACTCGAAGGCACAAACGTTGACCTTGGTAAGAAGATCCTTAAGGAATCAGGTCTCCCAATCATCCCCGCTAGCAACCTTACAGAGGCTGGTGAAAAGGCTGTTGCTGCTGCTCGTAGCCACTAATTTCTCAATGAATAAAAGCTACAAATGGAAAATTCATTTTGCTGTTGTTCTTCTCCAAATCCTTTTCTAAATCTCTATAAGTTTGGAAAATGATTTCATTTGAAATGCAAAATTTGGAAATAATTAATTAATTTTTTTAAAAATTCCAATTGGCAAAAAAAGTATGCGAATTTATTAGGACAATGATTGATATTAACATCTTAATCAATGAAAAAAAAAATTTTTTCCTTTCTTTGGCGGTTTGTTTGATTTTGACGGTTTTGGTCAAGCCTTGACTCAGATGGGACACATCATTCGTGCTCAGCGTAAAGGTAATGGTAACGTTTTCCGTGCACACACACACCACAGGAAGGGTGCTGCCAAGTTCATGCCATTAACTGCTGCCCAAAGATCCGCACAAATTGTTGGCGTCGTCAAAGACATCATCCACGATCCAGGAAGAGGCGCACCACTTGCCCAACTTGTTTTCCAAAAGTCTGGTAAAGCAGGTCTTGAAAGGCATCTTGTTATCGCTCCAGAAGGTATCCACACAGGTCAATTAATCCAAGTTGGTTCCACAGCCTCCCTTCATGTTGGTAACATCCTCCCACTTGGCCAAATCCCAGAAGGTGCTGAAGTTTGCAATGTTGAACATCATCCAGGAGATGGCGGTCGTTATGGCCGTTGCTCAGGCGATTCATGCCGTGTCATCACACACAATGATGATGGCTACACACGTGTCCAACTTCCATCTGGCCGTAAGGTCGTTGTTTCCAGCAACTGCCGCGCATGCCTTGGTGTTGTATCTGGTGGTGGTCGTCTCGAAAAGCCACTCCTTAAGGCCGGTACAGTTGCCCACAAGTACGCCGCAAAGAGGAAGGCATGGCCAGTTGTCCGTGGTACAGCTATGAACCCAGTCGATCACCCATATGGTGGTGGTTCACATCAACACATCGGTAAGCCATCAACAGTTTCACGTAATGCTCGTCCAGGTCAAAAGGTTGGTCTCGTCGCCGCCCGCCGTACTGGTCGCAGGAGGGGTACAATCTCAGTCGTCTAAACACGAAATTTTACATAATTTTGATCGTTTTTAATTCAATTTTCAATGTGGTGAGCAGTTGGTATAATGAAGCAACTTAAGTTTTTACAGGATATGGAACAGATCATTTTCGAATTGGATTCAAATAATATTAATGAAATGGTTAAATCAACAATTGATTTGTATTATCCTGATTATCAATTTTCATTTAATTTTTTAATTTGTCAATTGATTTATTCTGCTTTTTCTTGTAATAGAAAGGGTCATAACATATATTTTAATTATTTGAAAGAAATTGAAGAAAAGGAAATCAATGGAATTAATAAAATATTTGACTTTTTCCTTAATTATATTATTCCAAATAATCATTCACAAGAATCCAATTTTTTGATCCAAAATTTAATTGAACAAAAATTTGTTGATGTTAAATTTATTGAACATAATAAATCTTTATATTTTGCACATTTTAAGACAAAAGAAGAATTAAATTCATGTTTTAATGCTATAAAGTCCACTGATAATTTTGCAAAACAATTTTTACAAAACTTTGAAAAACTTTCAAAAGATAATTGGAAACTACATAAAATGTTAATACAAAATGGTGTTAATCCAGAAGATATAGCAAAAGCAATTCAACAAGATGATGTAAGTAAGTTACAACAAATTTCATCACAAACAAATTTTAATTTCAATCAAACAATCGAACCATCTCTTTACGAAAAATGCTCATTCATTAACAAAAACGATGTTACATTAATTGATTATGCAGCATTTTTTGAGGCAATAAAATGTTTTAAATACTTAATGTTAAATGGTTCTAACTTAAGGAACACAGGGAAATATGCAGTTGCAAGTGGAAACTTAGAAATAATTCATATTTGTGAACAAAATCATTCAACATTTGAATATGCATATGAAACAGCAATAATGTTTCATCGAAATGAAATTTTTCATTATCTTTATGAAAATGAAATTATAAAAATTAAAGATTTAAGTGATTTAGGAAAAAATTGTGTTTTATATCATAATTATAAAATATTATCTTTTTTAATTAATGAAGGAATGAAAATTAATGAATCTATAATCATTGAAGCAGCAACAATTGGTAATTTCTTTCTTGTTAAACAAATTATTGAAGAAAACCAAATTCCAAAAGATATTTTAATTGCTTCATCTTATTCAGAAAATATTGATTTAGTTAAATATCTTCTAGAACAAAAGGAAATTGATGTTAATGCAAAAGATGTATAAATATAATATTCAATGTTTAAATCAATAAAATAATATTTCATTAATATATTTGGAGTTTATTTAAATTATTTTGGACTGCTCTTACAAATGCATCTAGTAATAAAAATCATGAAATTGTAAAACTGCTTTTAACCTGTGAAGATATCGATATTAATGCAAAAACTATTTGTTTATATTTAATAATGTTTATATTATTAACATTATTTTTCAAAATTTCATTTGGAATTTATAAGATTTATTTTATACAGCACTCATTATTGCAGCTGGAAATAACGCTATCGAGATTTGTAAAACACTTCTTGCAGATAAGAAAATTAATGTTAATACTAAAAATGTTTATTTAATTTATTGAAATTTTACTATAAAAATTTTTAGTTTCAATTTTAATTTTGGAAAATATTCATATTGTTTCAAACAGCACTTATGTGTGCATCTAAAAAGTGTAATATAGAGATTGTTAAATTACTTCTTGCAAAAGAAGATATTGATGTTAATATTCGGGATATTCATACATTTAAGTTAGAATTTATATTAATTATTTTATATTTTATAAAAATATTTGGAATTTATCTTGATTATTTCAAACTGTACTTATTGAAGCATCCGAAAATTGTCGAATTGAAATCGTTAGAATACTTCTTAAGCAAAACAATATTAATGTTAATATTAAAGATATTTGATTTTTTCATTTTTAGATTCTTAATTATATTTTGGATCTTATTACGTAATTCGGAATTTATTAAGTTGTCTTGAAACAGCATTCATGAAAGCAACTAAAAAAGGCCACAGTGAAATAGTAAAATTACTTCTTAAACAAAACGATACTGATATTAACATAAAAAATGTTTTCGTGATTTGCTTAATATTTATTTTGTTAGTATGATATCCCAAAAGAAAATTTGGAATTTTTCTTATTCATTTAATACAGCATTTATGCTTTCGTTAAAAGAAGGAAACACAGAAATTATGAAATTATTAAAAGATAAGCATTATACAAAAATTGATAAAGTAACACAAACTGACAAATCATTTACAAAACAAAATCAAAAAAAGCGATTTACGAATGTTAATTTACAAAACCAATTAGGAACTAATTCATCACATAATTCCATTCAATATTCTATTTTCTACTCAATGATTTTTAATATACCCATGGTTGGTTATTATAATTTTTATTATACATTTGATTGGTACTACTTAAATGTAATAGTTATTCCGAATGAGGGAAAACTAGTAACAACATTTTCTTCCCCATTTCAGCATGGATGAAAATGGGGGGGGGGGCAAAGTCCGTTAAAATTTCGGAAACTTTTAATTATTAGATGCCAATAATAATTACAGTTAACATCTTTGATCTAATCTTATTCATAACGCTTGTTACGCCATATATTCTTTATTCAATTGCGTACAAATTCCCCCAAACATTTAAACGCTTTATGACTCAAAATCAACTTGTCTTATTATCATCTATTATGAAGACAATCTGTATGGTGTTATATGCAGCATATGGTTTCCAAGGTAAGTTTACATTTAAGTATATTTATATAAGTGTTGTTTGCATTGCAATCGGTCAATACCTTAATTATATTGTTTATAATCGTCTCGGTAAAGTGCGCGCATACTATGGCTGGGAACTTGGCCTTGACAATTCTCCTCCTATTCAAGGATTTCCATTTGATATCGGTCATGCACAGTATAAAGGTTGTTTCCTCACACTTCTTGGAACATACCTCCTCTTTGAGGCAACCAAAAGGTTCACATTCTTTACTATTATATGGACTATTATGTACTTTTATATCACATTAATTGAAAGCACTTCTCCAGGGCGAAAAGCATGAATAAAATTTTTATTAGAGAAATATTATAAGTTTTTATAATTTTTCCTCATTGAAACGAAGAAATAATGGTTAAATCATTTAATTTAGTAACAAAAAAATTATATAGTTTAATGCATTTATTCATACCCTTTATAAATCACTGAAATTATTTGATATCAAATAACACCTTAAGGGGGAAAATATAGGAAGCCATAAAATAAAAACAGTTTATGCAATTTGAACCCGTTTAAGCATGCCGTTTAAATTATTAAAATAACCGTCAAAAGACCCGGGGATTTCCATTCAATTTTACCCGGGGGAAAAGTGGGTGTGAAATGAAATCATTTTCTGGCCTGAAGGAATGAATATTTATGTATCAGCAGTAGATAGGTCTCGGAAAATTTCTCCTTCTGACTTTGCTTTAATACATACAAACCATAAAAAACTTACAGCCAATAATAAAAAAGTAATTGAAGATAATTGGAATTCAACCATTCTCCATCCGAAGATTTTCAGCGGTCTCAATGTTGTTGTACTTCTAGAAAACCTTGCTCAAAAAAATCTCGTAGAATCAATGCTTTGCGTCGCGGGTGCCAAGATTTTAAAAAATGAATTTCCACAGCCAGAAGTAATAATAACAGATTCAACAAAAACAGAAGCTATTAAATCACAGTTCATCACAGAACTCGCCAAAGGGACAAGAATAGCGCCAAGAATTATATTAGCTCAACAGATTCCTTGGGCTTTTGTAAAACCAAAGAGACTTCAAATATCCGAAAAATCATACGAAGGTCCAAAGATTGTCCTTGCAGATTTAAATCATAGTGCTAGACCAAACTTTTTGGTAATGAATGATTATCCGAAGTTATATTTGATTCCATCAAATTCAAAAGATTACTTACTTTCTCCTTTTGTGCAACCGCCAACGAACTTAGATGTGAAGGGGCGACCGCACAACGCAACTCAAGCTCAAAATAATCGTCACAATTTTCAGGTTGGACCTGGAAATTATGGTTATTGTGAGATATGCGGTGTTTCTTATCATGATGGTACGGATCACCGGAATTCTGCTCAACATCTTTCAAAAGTGAATAATATAGAAACATTCGCAGCTTTAGATGAATTTGCCTTATCATTTTGTAAACTTACGTAATATCTTTATTTTTGTCGTATATTGTTTTGTCTTGATGGAGAACATGATCAAAAAATTGTTTAGAAAAGTTGATAAAAAAATGTAACCGAACGATAGAATTTTCTTTGTGGATGATTCAATTTTGAATAATATGTGCAAATGCGAAACCGTTTATTTAAATAATTGGGGGCTAAGTACGGCAATGTCGAGCTTACTCAAAAAAGGGGTTGATGCAATCATTCGACCTCCACGAAAAGACTACAATTTAGAAAAAATGCCACTAGTTCTTGAATGTGCCGACAAAAAATATATACGCCAACCATTATCTTTTGTTAATCCACGCAATCAAGTTATTGTTGGATCGTTATATCATTCCATAGATTCCAATCCAATGAGTGGTGGCTCTTGCCTCTGTTATCTTCATGGAAATTCTTCCTGTCAACTTGAAGGACAATTTCTTGTACCAAATTTTTGTGATTATGGGATATTTGTCTTTTGTTTTGACTTTGCAGGGTGTGGGCGAAGCGGTGGCGAGTACATTTCATTAGGATATTTTGAGAAGGAAGATGTCGAATTTTTATTCAGTGCTCTTTTTCGCATGTTTAACATCAATAAATTTGTTATTTGGGGACGATCCATGGGGGCAGCCACATCACTTTTAGTTAAGTCGCCATATGTTGCTGGTATAATATGTGACTCCTCATTTACTTCCATACCCGACATGTGTAGAGCCATTGCCTCATCGATGAATTTTCCGAAAGCCTTTGTCAGATTAGTTATATGGGTACTTAAACAAAAGATCATCAAGATTGCCAATTTCAATCTTGATGATGTTTCACCATTAGTTTCAGTCCAGAGCATGACCACTCCAGTTATATTCGGTCACGCCGAAGATGATGAGTTTATACCCTTCCAACATGCGATCGAATTATATACTGCGTGTAAAAGTGACGAAAAATTCATAATGCCGCTGACCAAAGGACACAATGGCACACGCGCTAAAAGTTGGATACGTTTGTGCATACAATTTACTCTTGACAAACTTGGAATACCATGCACACAACTCCCCGAAGTTAAATACCTCCGTTTGCACTCATCGGATTTCCATTTTTCGTCATTCAATGACATGTTTAAGTCAAAGAAAAACGAGGGAAACTCAGCCGATTTGGGAAGCGACTTCGACAGCCGTATTCGCCATGCTGAGGAGGAAGACGAACTTGAGTCAAGTACAATTGTGCCGGTGAACAAAAAGAAGAAGATAAAAAGCAATAGTAATAACAACAATAACGAAAAGGATTATGAATATGAATACGAATACGTGGAAGAAGAAGTCGAAGAGGAAGAAGAAGTTTTGGAACACGAAAATGCAAATGCACAAAGCGGAACTTTAAGTGCACAAAATGAAAATATAAATGCAAACGCGCAAAACGAAGAAAATGTAAATGAACAAAATGATCAAAGTAATGTAACTCAAAGTGAAAATGCAAATATACAAAACGAAGAAAATGTAAATGAACAAAATGATCAAAGTAATGTAACTCAAAGTGAAAATGCAAATATTCAAAACGAAGAAAATGTTAATGTACAAATTGATCAAAGTAATGTAACTCAAAGCGAAAATGCAAATGTTCAAAACGAAGAAAATGTTAATGTACAAATTGATCAAAGTAATGTAACTCAAAGCGAAAATGCAAATGTTCAAAACGAAGAAAATGTTAATGTACAAATTGATCAAAGTAATGTAACTCAAAGTGAAAATGCAAATGTACAAAACGAAGAAAATGTTAATGTACAAATTGATCAAAGTAATGTAACTCAAAGCGAAAATACAAATGTTCAAAACGAAGAAAATGTCAATGAGCAAAGCGGAACAACTCCAAGCGAAAACACGCAAAACGGAAATGAGGACGAACGTGATGAAGCCATTGCGCAGGACAGAGCTGTGAGTGCGCAGGACGGAAGCGAAACACAGCAACAAAACGAAAATGAATCGGAACATTCAAATGAGTTAACGCAAACAGTTAACGAGTTTGAAAATTCAAATACACAAAATATAAACGAAACGGAACATCCGGAAGAAGAAAACGCAAATGCGCAAACTGAAGACGAGACAGAGCAAAGCGAAGCCAATGCGAACACAGTCGGATAAATCTGTGTGAAATTCAAATTGCGATGAACGAATTATGTCGAATTCGATCTATTTTTCAATATATTATAAACTCAGTAAAATCTTTTTCTAGAAAAAGAAATTTTTTTTAACACAGAGCTAAATGGCAAGAAAACACTTGAGCAAGAAAAAATGGCAACGAACAGATAAATTATGAAAAAGTGGGGAATTGAGAGATCTCCAAATGAAAAATATTAAAGTACGAACTTGGGACAGATTGAAAGGAATCCTCTCAATAATGAACAGGTGGTGTCCCAACATTTTGGGTCGAACTTTATATACATGTTCAACCTGTGTGAAAAAGAATTTTAATTAAAATGAACGATTAAATCATTTTCAAAATAACAGTTTTGTGAGATATTTAATCGTACTTTCCAATGCTTTTCATCATGAATTTTCAATTGTGTGTTCAAGTTATTCTTATCAATAACTTTAAGTAAGTGAACTATTTTTAAAAACTTTAAGTGAGTGAATTGTTTTAATTTGATTTTTATAATAAATACATTTCTATGAATTAATTAACATATTATTAGTCAGAATCGTCATATATTGTTTTCTTTGCTTTTCGCCTCTTTTTGAGTTCTTCTACTCGTTGATCGATCTGCCTGAGAGTTTCTGCATCATGCTCATGCACACCAATTTCATGCATTTCTTCAAGCCAATTAGTTCTATCCTTGATTTCCTCAAGGATTTGATCATCCATCGTAAATTTAGAATAGCTTGTTTGTGAATTTTCCTTTTTTTGTTTTTGTTTGATTGCTTCTTCATCAACACCCCACATTTTGGTGGCAAGTTCTGTTTTCCTTTCTTCAGACGAAGGACCAATGGGAACAGCAGGTGGACGAGCAGGTTCATAAAAGTTAGTTTCTTCTATGATTGTTGATTCTTTCTTTGTTAAAGGACGCTTACCAACTTGAGCCATTGTAAAAACTTTTTGTTCTGGCTTTGGTTTTGTAACGGGCTTATAGATTTTTGGTTTTGGTTGCATAGGAAGAACACCTTCTGTTTGTATTTGTCCAAGTAAATCATTTTGTTTTCTTTTAGACATTCCATTTTTCCTCATGAGTTTTGATAAATATGCATCAGTCTCAGGGGAAAGACCGGATGCTGTTTTTTTGGATGATTTCGGTGGAAGTTGTGTCATGTCTTCGAGTTAACGTATATTAACGGTTTCAATGATTTTCAGTAAAATGGCGCATAAACAACGGTTTGCATTTTTGTGTTGGAAATTGATCGTCGTTGGTTGAAAAGCATTCAAAAAACCGCTACAATTTGGGGGTGCTCCGATTTTGCCATCGCATAAGAAGCCATATGTGAGAATAATATAATATTGTTGTGAAAGGACTATGATATCTCCTGCCAAATTCCATAAATTGCGTACATGGTACTCATTATTATGTAATAAATTCCAATGTTTTAACACCAAAAACATTTATTTTATGACGACGGTTCATGCTTCTCAAAATTGTTTTGCCGCACGTTGATTTGCAGTGAATCGATTACGGTTAAGTCGTTTGGTCATATCACTTTCAAAATTTAATGGAAGATCTAAGTTCAAATCAAAATTTAAACAAAATTGAGAATGCCAATTATGGTAAATTTAAGAGCGTTCATTTATTACGTACGCTTGAAGGCATAATATTTAATTTGATTAAAGAAAATTTTGAACAATCAGTTGAACAAATAATGAGTTTATTTGATTCAAAATTTCCACATACATTTAATCTTTCATTAACTGATTTAATTTATGTTGCATGTTTATTACAAAAAAATGATGTTGATTTATATATAGATTATATACAATCTATTCAAACTAAAGAAGAAAAAAATCAAAGTAATTCAAGCATTATTGAAGTTTTTAGTAAATATTTGGTAAATATGTATAAATCACAAAGCGCATGTCAAGAATTAAATTATATTATTGAGAAATTCATTAAATTAAATTTAATTGATACAAAAATTATTAAAAAATTAGATTCAAATTATTTTGCACATCGAAAAAACATTTTGCAAAGTGGTTCATTAACAAGAAAATTCTTAAAAAATTATGATGAACTTTCAAAGAATAATTTTGAACTTCATAAAAAATTAATCGAAGAAGGAGTTAATCCAAAAGAAATTGCGAAAATAATTCGAAATGATGAAATCGAAAAACTTCAAGAAATATCATCACAAGAAAACTTTGATTTTAATAAGGCAATTAAACCATCACTTTATGAAAGATATTCATTTGTTAATCAAAGTAATGTTACATTAATTGATTATGCAGCATTTTTTGGGTCAGTTAAATGTTTTAAATATTTACTTATGAATGGCGCAAAAGCAGAAAATACAGGTAAATATGCAGTTGCAGGTGGAAACATTGAAATCATTCATTTATGTGAACAAAATCATTCATCATTTAAAGGTGGATATGAAGCAGCAATTAAATTCCATCGAAATGATATCTTTAAATATCTTTATGAAATAAATAGAGAAAAATTAAACAAAATAAAATCGATTAAAGAAAAAGAAAATCATGAGAAAAAATTAACAAGAATTAAAAACTTTGGAAATGTTTGTCTTCACTTTGCGAACTATGAAATTCTTTCATTTTTAATCGAAGAAGGTATGCCAATTGATGAATCTATTATTAATGAATCAGCAAAAATTGGTAACTTATATCTTGTGAAAGATTTTATGCAAAACAATCAAATCCCAGAAAAAATTTTATTGTTTTCAACAATTTCAGGAAACATTGAACTTGTTAAATATGTTTTTGAAAAAGAAAAAAATGATTTAAATGAAAAAGATATTAAATTTTGAATATTTAATATTTGTTTTAATAATTTAATGTTTTGTTTTGAGATTTGAGATTTATTTAAAATGTTTAAAAAGAAATTAATTGAGGAATTAGAAAATCGTCAAAAAGATATACTGAAATCATTCTTCGAAAGAAAAGAAAATGATGAAATTGGTTTTTGATCATAATATTTGGTATTTATTTAATGTTTTTAACTCATCTGTTTTAGCAGCATTAAATAAATGTCATAATGAAATATGTAATTTACTTATTGATGATGTTGAAATTAATATCAATGTTAACGATGAAATTTATTTTAATAATTTCAAATTTTAAAATAATATTTGGAAATTATTTAAATTATTTAAGACAGCACTTATTATAGCATCAGAAAAAGGTTATATAGATATAGTTAAATTACTTCTTAAGCAAGAAGGAATTGATATTAATGCTAAAGATATAAATTTGTTTTATATAGAGAAATTTTTGTTAATTTTATATTTTAAGATAATATTTGGAGATTATTTAAATTGTTTAATACAGCACTTATATATGCATTCAAAAACGATTGTATAGAAATTGTTAAATTACTTCTTGAGATGAAAGAAATCGATGTTAATATTTTGGTTTATTTGTTATATTTAATATTTATTTTAATAATTTCATATTTTAAAAAAATGTTTGGAAATTATTTAAATTATTTAAATCAGCACTTACTTATGCATTAAAAAATGATCATCCTGATATAGCTAAAGTTATTCTTGAACAAAAAGATGTTAACGTTAATGCGAAAAGTATTTATTTGTAACATTTAATGTTTATTTGAGTAATTTACTATTTAAAAATATATAAAATTTACTCAAATAATTTGGTACACCTCTTATTATAGCAATCCAAAAAGGTTATATAGATATTGTAAAATTGCTTCTTCAACACAAAGGAATTGATGTTAATACTAAAGATATTTATATGTTTTATTTAATGTTAGTTTTAACTATTTAATATATCAAAATAAAACTTAGAATTTATTAAAATTTTTTATTTCAGTTCTTATGTTTGCAATTGAAAAGAACAATGCTAAAATAGTAAAATTACTACTTGAAAACGAAAATATTAATATAAATGATAAAAATTTTTATATATTTTATATAGTCTTTATTTTATTAATTTTATATTTAAAGTGAATATTTGGAAATTACTTTAAATATTTGAAACATCACTTATTTTAGCATCTAAATTTGGGAATGAAGAAATCATTAAATTACTTATTAATCATCAAGGAATTAATATTAATGAGAAAGATGATAATTTATTTGATTTAGAGTTTATCAAAATAATATTTTGTTAAAAAATAATATTTGGAGTTTATTAAAATTATTGTTTTCAATTCTTATGATTGCATGTGCTAATGGCCGTAACGAAATTGTTAAATTGATTCTAAAAAAAGAAGAAACTAATATAAATGATAAAGATTTTAAAACTCCAAAATAATATTTGGAAATTATTTAAAATATTTAGAACACCACTTATATTTGCAGCAGAAAACGGACATTCAGAAACAGTAAAATTACTTCTTGAACAAAATGGAATTAATATTCATGCCACAGATATTTAAATTTTTTATTTGAAATTTATTTAAATAGTTTAAAATTTTATGAAAATATTTGGAATTTATTTATAATTTATAGATCAGCATTAATAATAGCATCTGAGAAAGGTTATATTGATATAGTTAAATTACTTTTTGAAAAAGAAGGAATTAATACAAATGTTAATATTTATTTAACTTGTTTAGTATTTGTCTTAATGATTTAAAATTTTAATTTTTTATTTAGAAATTGTTTTTATTATTTGAATCAGCAGTTTTATTTGCTTCTTTAAATGGTTATGTTGAAATTGTAAAATTACTTCTTGAACAAGAAGATATTGATGAAAATATTCGAAATAATTTTTATTGTTATAATTTTTAATTTTATTATATTATTTAGAAATAATTTAAATAATTTAATATTTCCCTTATATTCTCATCTTTAAATGGGAAGACTGATATAGTTAAATTTATTCTTGAGCAAGAAAAAGTTGATATTAATGCTAAACTTTCTATTATTCATTTTATTTTTGTTATAATAATTTGATAATTTTAAATAATATTTGGAATTTATTCAAATAATTTTATACAGCACTTATTTTATCAGCTAAGAATAATCATGTCGATATAGTTAAATTATTACTTGAACAAAAAGGAATTGATATTAATGCAAAAGATATAAAATTATTTTATTTAAATTTTATTTTAATATTTTAATGTTTTCAAGTAATTTTTGGAACTTATTTTAATAATTTATCACAGCAATTGCACATGCAATAAAAAATGAAAATAATGAAGTTATAAAAATACTTATTCAACAAAACGGTATTGAAATTGATGATAAAGATAACAAAGAAATAAAAACGTTATATAATGATCAAGCAAACCATTATAGAATCCAAAGAAATAGACCTATTCTCGAATGCATTCCAGGACATTGCACATTTGAACAAACTAAATACAAATATTTAATGCACAGAACTTATTACCAATGTAAAACTTGTTCAATGCAATCAGGTTTTAGTATATGCGAAGAATGCGCCAAAACATGTCATAAAGGTCATGAAATATCTGAAGCGAAAAATCCTTCGCCTTGTTTTTGTGATTGTGGAGCGGGTCATGGTATTTACCCATGCAAATTAATGAAGAGAAATACAAATGATGAAGAGTAAAAGATAAAATAATCTTTTTACATATGAACTGATCAGTTCCATCAAAGCTAAACATCAATAATAAAATTTTAATATTTCTTTAAAAAAAAACTATCATAAAAAGTGAATAAATAAATTGATAAAATCGTTAAAAAATTCGATATTCAGTCTTTACACTAAACTGTTTTTACAGTTGTAAAAAATAAGCGGCACTTTTCGATCGGTTTGAATAGAATCGCGTTCAAAAAGTGAAACCGATACTACAGATTTTTTCCCACTTTATATTTATATAAATATTTGATTTTCATTACTCAATTATCTATAGTTGTGGAAAAGAGCTGCTACTTAGTTCTTTTCTTTCATTGGTTTCATTCCGTACAAGTGCTCTAATAAATGCTTTCTTTATTTCACATTTTCCAATTTGATCAAATTTTTCCTCTGTTAAAATTGATGATAATGAAACAAATGACTTTTCCCAGAGCCTTTCATAAGTTTCTGGCTTTGCCTTAATCCTTTCAAAGTTTGGGTCTTTTGATGCCCATTCACATAGCGTGTAAACTATTGAATTCACAAAATCAAAACCACAGCGAACCAGATTTTCGGCAGCGAATGACGCTGAATCAACCAACTTCATAGCTTTCGCATTGTTATATGTTCCGGAATGAAGAAAATCGGTTTCTTCAAATTCTAATAAATTATGTTCATCTTCAACAGAAGTTTCAATTACCGAGATATCAATGCCAGTGGTGATAACAAATGAAGTATTAAGTGACCTTTGAAGATATAATTTTGTGGTCCCGGATAATGTTGAAATGATTAATGGATGATTAATTTGAATGGATTCACGAATTTCTTGATATATCTGACGGAACTGGAAGGGAAGAATAAAGAGAAAAAGGACAGTGCACTGCGATGCAATTTCTGTATTTGAAGAGATAACATCTAAATTACATCGAAGTTTAGCTTTAGAAGGTGTGCGCGATGATACTCGGATTTGTGATGGAGAGACAATTTTTAGTTTGATAAGATTACGGATAAATTTGGAACCAATCGATCCACAGCCAATAACGCCTACAATGAATGATGAATCTGATATTGTGTCAACTTGATTAGAGTTATTACGATCAGGTTTTGGAGGAGATTTGTGCATGTTTTTTGTGAAACGTTGGGCTACATCACACCAAAATAAACATTGATTTACAATGCACTTACGTGTAATAGAAATTTGGCTATGTGTTTTGCTAGCATGCACGCTAAATGGACTGCTTGCTAATGTTTTACTTTGGTAAAGGTCTTGCAGATCTTCATTTAACCTAAATTCCATTTCGAAAACATATTTTTCAAACGTTTAATTTCACATGTACTGTTAAAAAATTGACTTGATGTTTTTTGTGTTAACTTGGCAAAAATAACAAAAAATTGTCTCCGGGCAGGATCGAACTGCCGTCAAGAGCGTGTTAAACTCCTATTCTAACCATTAGACTACGGAGACTCTTGATTTTTTTCATATCGAAAACAATAAAAGTAATAAATAAACAAAAAGTAACAATTGAAAAAAATGATATCATTCTGAATTCATCAATTAAAAAATACTTATAACCTTGAGTAGAAACTAAAAAAGCACAAAATAAAAAATTATAATTATTGTTTTTATTTAAAATAAAATAAACAAAAAATTATTCTTTATCAATTAATGTTTTTGCAGTGAAGAATCGCATTAATGGAATTGAATTAATATTAAAAACAAATGAGTTAATTCCTTCTTCTAAATAATGATCCAGAGCGTTTTTGTCATCATTTTCATATTTATCATATAACAAAATAATTTCTTTTTCTTTTTCCATTTTTTTAATTTTTCTAATTGAATAAGTTATTATTTCATTATTTATCAAATCATTTTTACCTAATTCATCAGAAGAAATACAAACGAAATCGGAATTTTTAGCAATTTGATCCGAAACGTAAAAAGCTCTTTGAGTTTCTATGATTGCACCTACTGAAATTTCGTTTGATATTTTATTAATTATTTTTTTTATTTCCATTATTTCATTACCATCATTCACAAATGGTATTAAAACGCGTATATTCGCATTAAAATCTTTAATAACTTTTAAAATTGCTCTCATTTGCATATTTAAAATGTCTTTTCTTATTATCAAAAATGATGCTCCTTTAATGTTATTATTATTTTTGTTATTTATTTCATTTAATAATATGTTCTTTTTGGTATCGATCTCTTCTTGATCAATAGTTTCTTCGAATTTTTCTCTTTGTGCTTTAAGTTGACCGATTTCTTCTGCGAGATCAATTGGATCATAATCATAATCAGAATTTGATTTAAATGAATCCAAAAGAGTTAATATTAATGGTTTATCTTTAATAACTTCGACAATTTCTTTTAACTTTTTAACAATATTTTCTTCAAATTCATTAATATCATTTTCATTTTCATTATTAAAAAATGATTTAATCGGATAATATAAAATTCCATCAGTACCAACTTCTAATGATTTATTAATTTCATCAAAATTATTCGTGTGAGAATATATATAAAATTTATTTCTACGGATTTCATCAGCCCATAAAAGTATTTCTTTTAAGTCAGAATTATCGATTCTTATTTCTTTTGGAATATTTACTTTGTTAAGATAAACAATTCCATCACCAGAAACAGTCACAATATCATTTTCATGGATAATATTATTTCCACATTTTGCAATTTTTTCTTCTTCATTAATAATTAATCCATCACAACCAATCGCTGCTGTTTTTTTAAACAACAAAGCGATTGTTTGTGAAAATGAATTATTTGATGAAGTTACAATTGCAGACGATTTCATAAATAAATCAAAGTTATTAATATTTAAAGAATTTTTAAAATATATAAAATTTTCATTTTTGTTTTCATCAAAATTAGAAGTATTAAATAAGACTTTTCCAGTAACATTAAAAGAACTTGCAAAATTTCCTTTACAAAATATTTTTTCATTCGAATCATTAATTAATGGAGTAGAAAGTTGTCTAATATCATCATAATTAATTAGTTTAAATGCATCGATTTTATTTATTGATTCATTTTTAACCAAATCTTTAATGAATTTGAATTTTCCGGCTGATGTTAATTGTAATGATGTAACATTTAGAACATAACATTCATTGTTATGTATAAAAAATGTGATACATTTTGATTCTTTTAAATATGCTTCAATTGATTCTGAGATTTTTATCATTTTTTCATAAAGCGTTTTTTCTAATGTATCAATTGAAGTCTTTGGTTTATTTGTTAATTTGTTCCTATAATGTCCATAATATTTGGAAATGCCTGTAAATGCATCGCGTGTCGTTAATTTACATTTAAAGAGAATTTCGTTTTCTTTGCCATAAAATGTCGGAAATATCGAAATTGATATTCCTTTGTTATCAGAATTTTGATGCTTTTGGAATGCAAGTATAAAGGAATTGTTTTGGTATTTGAAAAATGAAATTATAATTTGTTTCAA
Organism: Histomonas meleagridis; assembly: GCF_020186115.1. Classification (NCBI taxonomy): domain Eukaryota; phylum Parabasalia; order Tritrichomonadida; family Dientamoebidae; genus Histomonas; species Histomonas meleagridis. The sequence goes on from NW_027150837.1 coordinate 27,668, forward strand.
TTGTTCAAATGGATCTTGTGGAAATGGTTTATTTGTTTTCTTGACAATTAGAGACTTATATAATTTAGATAAATACATGTAGTCATTGCCTGTAAGTAAATCAGTGTTTGAAATATTTCTCGATTTTTGGAAATTTTGAAACTCAGTCTCAAAATCATCATCAGATATATGAAGTATAATAGAACCATAACGCCTTATATAATGGCTATACGTTCGCCATATATAAGTTTTGTTTCTGGTGATTTTTTCTAGGCTTAAAGATGTAAAATCATTTAACCCAATATTTGAAATTTCTGGTAGTAAACCTCCTGAACTAATAGACAAGCAAGCCCGTGCGTTAAGCAAAAGTGGAAATTTAATGGAACCAAATTTTTTTTTTGTATTTTCTTCAATTAATTTTACTCCATGGAGTACTTCATCTATAATAAAATCAATTTTGTCATTTCCTGATGATGCGAATTCTTTGGATGCTGTAATTGTTATTATGAATCCTTTGGGAATTTGTATATTGATTGAATGTAATTGACCAAGTATCGAATTTTCATAACCAATAATGGATGCTGCTTTTGTAATTCCAAACTTTTGAATTAGCTCTGATACTTCTTCTGATGAAAATACAAGTTGTTGCATCCCAAATAAGATAACGTATATACGACCGTTTAGCTAAACACCTCTAATTCCATTTTTGATACAAGATAAAAGGAAAAAGATACAGCACAACTGAACGCTTCATAACTTTCACGAAATACTCTTTTTACTAATAGTTTTATTGTTCAAAAATAATTTTTGAAAATTAGGAAGAATAAATTCTAATTATTATAAATGTATTCCTATTTAATTAGTGATGAGAACAGTCAAAACAAATTGCATTATATAGTAAATAAAATTTTACAAAATTCTTTTCTCAGCACAAACTTCAAACATTGATTACTTTTTAGTTAACCAATCAAAAAGTGTAAGAGCATTGAATAGTTTATTCGGTGTGAATCAAAATTTTTGATATTTTTTCTCTTTTCAAGTTTCTTTTCATTGATTACGTCAATACTTTTATCTCTGTTATCATCTATCCATTCGAAAGTATCATTTATTTCATCTAATATTGAATTTAATGATTGTTTTAGCCTTAAACGAAATCCTTCGAGTTCGTTAATTACATCATTTTTTCTATTATTATCATTATCATTTTCTTTATATTTCAATGCATTTTTTTTCAATTCATTCAGGATATCATCATTCAGTCCTAATTTTATTTTCTTTGTTATTCCAGACTTTATTTGATTTAGTGATATTGTAAACATAAAACTAGCATCAACATTAAATGTAACTTTGATTTCATCATTTGAATTAAATTCTTTTAGAGGAATTTCTCCCAAATATTTATTATAAGTTGTTTTCGAATTTTCTCCTTCAAATATTTTAATAGATTTTTTTTTAATTTTAAATTCTTTCATTGTTGGAATTGTTGAATTTCAAAACTTGATAATTATCTTATAACAATACTTGAATTTGGTAATGTTTATGCATTTTCGTTTTCAAAATATATATTTCTAATTTTATTTCTGAATGGACAATTGTTCTTATGATGACCTATTTCTTTGCATACACTACATCTCCTTCCTTCTTCCATGCTCATTTTTTGTTGTAATTTTACCCACTTACTACTATAGCCAATGCAATCTTTTGTTCCATGTTGCAATGAACAAATTTCACAAATCTTTGAATGATTAACATTTTGTTGATGCATTTTCGTTGTTCGTATTCTGCATCTTGGAATTCCAGGTGCATCTTCAAATATTAGTCCATCAATATCTTCAATCTTATTTCCTCCCTGAATTCCAAGCATGTTTTCATATATATAATTTAATTGTTTCAATGTTTCACGATATGCATCATTCGAACGACTTGCAAGAAAAGCGATCTCTTTTCCTCTATGAAGATATTCAAGATATCTAGCCTTTTGGTTTTCTTCTTTTAATTCACTTATATCTTCTTCTTCGTTATCTTCTTCTTCGAAGTATATTAATTCTTCTTTTTCACCATCGTTAAATTTTACCATTATATCTTCTATTTCACCATTTAATTGGTGATTTTGCTCTTTAATCCAAAATGGATTTATAAAACGACCAACTTCATTGATTTCATCAAGATAAATATATAAGGAAATTAAGTGAACACATGGAATTCCTGAAACCATGTGTTCATTGCAAATACATTTTTCAGGAGTGACCATTATTGAATATTCCTTATATTCTGGAAGACAACAAATATATATGTTTTCCACCATTTAAGTCATTTTATAATTTTTTGCCCTCTTCAAATCTTTCATTAGTTTTATTTGTATTTTTGGGCATAATTCAAATAGAAATGATGATTCCATTTTTCTTCTTCTATAATCTTTTTGGCGGTTGGAATGATATGCATTCATATCGCATATATTAATTGCTTGTCTTATTGCAAGCAAATCTTTTGTCGATTTATTTAACTGCATTTAATCATTCTATTTCTTGATTCTGCATTACTAGTGATATTTATTCCTATCGTGAAAACATTGATTTTTGATTTAGCAAATTTCGTATTCAAAGGAATTACATTTTCTTCCATGTATTTTTTGATTTTAGGATGTATTGTTTGTAATTTTTTGATTAATTCATCAACTACTTCTGGGTTATTATCATAGCATATTTGATGACCCATTAATGATGCAGCTTTTTTTTTGATTATTACTCAAACCAAACTCATTTAATATTTTGTTAAAATTGTTTTCTTTATGTTTTGCACATAAAAAGTGATTAAAATTGATTCCTTCGGCGTTTGACTCTTTAAATGCAGGTATATTAGCGCTGTCTTCATCTGTTATTATAGTTTTACAATGAAATTCTTTCAATGTATATAAATTATGAATTAGCCAATTAATTATTGTTTTATCCATCATGGCTGAAAATAAAACACCACCAGATCTTATTCTACAGTCGTTATCTAATAGTGTTATTGGCGTCATTTCCCAACGCAATTGATGTGTTGGGAGTTGAGTTCCATCAATTCGGATTATGTCTGAGAAACAATCAAGATTATGTAATTCGTAGTCCATAATTGTCAAAATAGCAATTCTTCTTACTTTTTCAGGAAATCCAATATCAAATGAGAATACTTTCCCACCATTTTTTTCTACAAAATCTTGAAGCATAAGAGTTTCAGGTAAAAAGTTTTTGAGCTCTTTTTTATAAATAATTTGTGCTATATCAAATGTTGTAAGGTTTTATTCAGGTGCAAAAATTGGAATAATATCTTGTATTTGTGTGGGCGTAAGAATTGTACCCAATCTTTTAATAATCACATTCTTGGTGCCTTGTGTAATACGCTTAAATATCTAGTGGGTTCATAATAGTTGTGATTATGAAATAATATAGATTTTTTAGATATATAAAATTCATTTAAACCTTTTTTTGTGATTTTTATGATGAATGGACATTTTGTTTTTTTAGTCTTTTTGAAATTACGAATTCTACCTCCTTTTTCACAATAGAGTCTGCATCTGATGTCATTTTTACCGTCCCATCGGCATAATTTAAATCCATTCTCCAATGCGATCTTTTCGAAATATTCAATGATTTCAAACATATCTTCTGAGTGAATTTTGGAAAGTTCGACTTGATTGAAAAAATTAATACCTGCTTGTTTGATTGGTAATAATATATCTCCATTTTGAATAAATAATTTTGGAATTAAGTAATTTTGTTGAATTGCATAAACATTAATTTCTTTTTCTAATTTTTTGATAAAATGAGATAGTACTTTTTGATCCGAAGGTACCATTTCATATAATTTCTCAATTGATGATAAATCAAATAGATTTGTTTCCATTAAATGAAGTGATCTCGAATATTTCAATATAGGTTATTGGATATGATTCAATTTTGATGAACATGACGTTGATGTTCTCTAATATTTATATTTTTTTATTGACATGACATTAACCAAAAATTTTTATAAAAATAATTCTGAGATTTTTTGCTTTTTGATATAATAATCAGGAAAATTTTTACTCAAAATTTTGATAAAGTTTTACCAAATTGATCATTTTTATATAATATGAAAGTTTCAAATAGTGTTTCTAAATGTATCTAAATACATTGAATAATTTCAAAGAATTTTTATGGATAATTAATCAATAATGTAATAAGATTGTATTTTTCAAAAAAAATTTTCTCACGATAATGTTGTAGGATAGGGTAGGATAAAATCATTAATGATACGCAATATATTGGGCTCTGATGCAAAACGCCCTCCATTTTGCGGTTTTTGAACGATAGGAAATTTGAGGAAAAATAGAGATGCCAGTTATTGGATAAAAAATATTAGATTTATTATAACGGTTAGCGATAAAAATGCATTCATATTTTTTGTTTGTAAAGTAGTCAAAAAGTCGATCATTTTTTTATTGATGCAATTGCAATTCGAAACCATTAAGAAAGTGTTAAAATTAAATTACAAAAGCTTCATCAAATGGGCCTCTGAGCAGGGAATCATTCCTGATATCCACCAAATTCAAATATGTTCGAAATGTCAATCGTTAATGAAAGTTTATATCTCACCAAGTTACCCTGATGGTGCTGCATATAGATGCTGCTCAAGTAAATGCAGAAATTCAAAATCAATCAGATTAGATTCATGGGTATCACAATCAAAACTTTCATTAAGGGGATTTGTTCACATTTTAGCATGTTGGGTAGAAGGTTTTGATATAAGAACTACATCTAAAATTACAGGTGTATGTGAACGATCAGTACTAACATGGTTTCAGACTTTTCGATCTATTGCAGAAAAAGAATATCGAAAAGATATAGCTCAGAATTTACTTGGTGATGGAATAGTCGAAATTGATGAAAGTCATTTTTTCGGTGCTAAATACAACAAAGGAAGTGCATAGGAAATGGAAGAAATTTGGGTTTTTGGCGAAATAGACAGTAAAACAATGAGAGTTGTTGCTGAGATTTGCGAAAATAGATCGAAAGAAGTTCTCATTCCAATTATTTGTTCAACAGTTAGACCTAATTCAGAAATTTGGTCTGATGAATGGAAGGCATATAATACTCTTAGTAATCTAGGTTATGTACACAAAACAGTAAATCACCCAGAAAATTATGTAGATTTAATTACTGAGGCAAATACTCAAAAAATAGAAGGTACATGGAATCTAATAAAAGGGTACCTCATAAAAAATGGATTTAGAGATAGAAATTATCTCGAATCATATATCCATGAATGGTGCTTTCAGAGAAATATAGGAAATACATTTGAAAAATGCTGGAAAGCAATAATTGGTGAAATTTCTTAATAAACTAATCATAATTTAAAATATTTTTATTAGAAAAATGATTTCGAAGTGTATCAGACCCCCCCCCCCCAATAAGATATTTTGCCATTATTCACTTTTTGACATGACTTTGATCTCCTTATCAAAAGTCGAATATTTTTATTGCCATTTTTTTTCCTTTCAAATTTCCTATCGTTCAAAAACCGCAAAATGTAGGGCTTTTTGCATCCTAACCATATATCGTTGTCGATCAAAAATTATGATATATATATATATATATATATAAGGAATATAAATTTTGTACAATATATATTCGTTTAAATATTTTTCAATGTATATTAATATCGGTTGAAATTAAGGAATTTTGTATATAAGTTGAATAATAATTATTCATAAATTGGATAGAAAAGTAATCGAGTGATTGATTAAAATGTCAATTTAATTTTATATATAGCGATGTATTCATAAAGAATGTCATTATTTTGTACAAATAATAATGTTATACATAATAGTGTTATTATTAATGGTGTTATACATAATAGTGTTATTATTAATAATGTTATTATTAATAATGTTATACATAATAATGTTATTATTAATAGTGTTATACATAATAGTAACATGATTAAATCTTCAAAAATAATATAATTTAGTGACAACTGCAAAGTTCAATCAGATTGCATCATAAAATTTCTGTGGTTTAACTAAAATTGATAATGGCGCCATTTATAATGGCAATTTATTGACATATTATGAAAATTTTCAAAAAGATAATTCCATGACGATAAGTATATGACATATGAAAAAGTTAATTATTTCCTTACAACATTGAAATAGTTGTATCGTACAATTTATAGAAAAACATAAATATATTTGTACATGATTTACAGAATTATGTAAAATTTTATATTATTTTTAATGAATTCGTTGGAAGAAAAATGCTAAATTTATATGTTAAAATATAATTCATCATCCAGCCAAGTATACATTCAAAAAGTGGACTGGGGACGCGTCCCTGGGACGTAGGAATATTCCCGTTTCCAAAGTGAAGTAAGCATGCTAAAAAAGTGTTATGTGAAATCTCTTTACAAATTAGTGTAATCTCCCAATTGAAATTTGAATATAGAAACAGATTTAAATTTGGATTTTTTTTCTTTAATTTCAGAATTTATCACTTGGTTTTGCTACTCGTGCATATATGTATATTTTATTCAAAAGTGTATCAAAAAGGGGCAGTCGAATCCGAAATCTTCTGTTAATAATTTATACAATTTTCAACTGCGGAATACATTAAATAAGAACATTATTCAATATGCAATGAAGAAGATGAGAAAGATGAAAATATGAAACGACCACATAAAATTATTATGAAACACAGATATTCAAATGTCTTGAATCTGATAATGGTTGGAAACTATTTTCAAGAATTTGCTCACTTTTCATTAATATTCAAGCAACAGGCGAGAAAAGAAATATGTGAGGCATCAACAGAACGAGGGTTTCAATTGAAACGAATCAAATTCGATTTAAATACAGAGATGGGAGAACAGTTAGAAGGAGCGAAGATTTTTCTATCGTAATTTTAATAAAAATATATGATAATCATGATCGCATTATATACCCACCTTCAATTGGTTGTTAAAAACAGAGACCGTGAAAAACACGTTATCCCCACTTCGCTTTTTCCAACCCTCCATTTGGGATCCAAATTCCTCCCATTGCCAACCCTAATTAAAAACATGCAATATTTAACTTTAAATATATTTTATGACATTGTGTTTCGAAAATTATTATATTTCTTTTCTCGCCAAATATACATCTTTGATATTGCTTTTATTTAATAGCAAATGATATAATCTTATATATTTTACATTCTTCTTTATATTTCTTTATGCTTATCCTAGATCATTCCTACTGGGATGTTGTTCATTTTTTATTTTTAATGTAGCAATTCGGTTATCGATTGATTTCCTGAGTTTTAGTCGGTGGTTCCGACCAATTATTTCCACAAAAAATAGCGAAGTAAAGCCAAGAATTTTACTTAACGTTCATTTTTGTTATTTTTTTTTACCCCAAAGAGCGATAAGGATAATATTTTATTTATTTATCGAGATCACCGCCAAAGCCGCTGATTATGTCTTTAAGTTTTTTATCTTCTTTCTTTGTTCAAGCACAATATTTTTTTCTAGATTGATTTATTTTATGTCTTCTCCATATATGAGATTAAAAAGATGGGTTCTACGTAATGTACTACGTGCTGCATACAGCTGTTTTTAAAATTCCTAATTTCGTTTGTGAAGGCTTCAAAAAGTGGATCTCTCACAATTAAGTAAATAAACCTTTCAATCGTGTTATAAACTCTCCAAATTATTCATAAAAAGTGTCATCAAGCTATATAATTTTTTCAAAATTATCCTGTGTCTGATCACTGTTTTTATGAATTCGCTTTTGAGTAACCGAACAAAGTTAACTTTTTTTGTGACATTGATAAATTTATATATAGAATCATGATTTCTTGTTTTTATTCTTAGTACACCAAATAATGCATATTTCATTTTTAACGAAAAACGCAATATTTAAATCAAGTATAAAAAAAAAATTGACCCTTTTTTTCTTTTTTATTTTCAAATATGATTATGAAATAATTTTTTAGTCAAATTTTGTAATATTCAATTTAAATAAAAAAGTCATATACTCAAATAATCCGAATCTAGCCAAATAATTTTTACTATTAGATTTTATATATATTTTGAGTATATATGCTCGAAAAAGTAATTACAAATTTTCTGGAGGGACATCTCCAAGAGTAGGAACCACTCTATCACAGAACAAGATTTTGTTCACAACAGCTCAGTGATTGTGCAAGGTTCATTTTTGTGAAATTTTTTTCACTAATGTAATTCATTCATTTAAATAAAGTTGATTGTTTTAATATTAATTTCTTTATCTAAAAGCAATTTTACGATTTCTAAATTATTATTTCTAACTGCTATGTGAATTGCTGTTTCAAATGATTAATACATATATAAAATTATTAAAACATATTCCAAATTATTAAAATATATTCCAAATCTTTAAAACATATATAAAATTATTAAAGCATATTCCAAACCATTAAAATGAATAGTTTTTGCATTAACATCAATTCCTTCTTTATCTAAAAGTAATTTTACTATTTCTTTATTATTATTTCTAACTGCTATATGAATTGCTGTTTCAAATTCTTAAAACATATTTCAAATTATTAAAACATATATAAAATTATTAAAACATATTTCAAATTATTAAAACATACATCAAATTATTAAAACATATTCCAAATCATTAAAACATATATAAAATTATTAAAAAATATTACAAATTATTCGAATGAATATATTTTGCATTAACATCAATTTCTTTTTTATCTAAAAGTAATTTTACTATTTCTATATTATTATTTCTAACTGCTATATGAAGTGCTGTTTCAAATTATTAAAACATATATAAAATTATTAAAACATATTTCAAATTATTAAAGCATATTCCAAACCATTATAATGAATATTTTTTGCATTAACATCAATTCCTTTATCTAAAAGTAATTTTACTATTTCTATATTATTATTTCCAACTGCTATATGAAGTGCTGTTTCAAATTATTATAACATATTTCAAATTATTAAAACATATATCAAAATATTAAAACATATTTCAAATTATTAAAACATATTCTAAATTATTAGAACATATTATAAATTATTAAATTAAATTCTTTTTACATTAACATCAATTCCTTTATCTAAAAGTAATTTTACTATTTCTATATTATTATTTCTAACTGCTATATGAAGTGCTGTTTCAAATTATTAAAACATATTTCAAATTATTAAAACATATAAAAAATTATTAAAACATATCCAAAATTATTAAAACATATTTCAAATTATTCAAATGAATAGTTTTTGCATTAACATCAATTCCTTTATCTAAAAGTAATTTTACTATTTCTATATTTCCTGATTCAACTGAACATGATAAAATTGTATTTGGAATTTGTTGATTATCTATTATATTTTCCATTATAAATGTGTTTCCATTTCTTGCAATTTCCTCAATAATACCTTCAGTTATTTCCATTGTTTCTTGTTCTAAAAATGAAAAAATTATATAATTATCACATACCAAACAAATTCTTTTAAAATATGCAATATCTTTTTCGGCTTTTCTATGATTTAAATTGGGTGTTTGTTTATTGTATTTTGTTATAATTTTATCATTTTTCTTCTCATAAAGATATATAAAGATATCATTTTGGTGGAATTTAATTGCTGTTTCATATGCATCTTTAAATGATGAATGATTTTGTTCACACAAATGAATTATCTCTAAACTTCCACCTGCAACTGCATATTTACCTGTATTTTCTACTTCTGCACCATTCATAAGTAAATATTTAAAACATTTAACTGACCCAAAAAATGCTGCATAATCAATTAATGTAACATTTTCTTCATTAATAAAAGAACATCTTTCATAAAGTGATGGTTCAATTGTTTGATTAAAATCAAAGTTTTCTTGTGATGATATTTCTTGAAGTTTATCCATTTCATCATTTCGAATTATTTTCGCAATTTCATTTGGATTATGTCCTTCTTCATTAATATTCTTCAGGTTAGCAAAATCATTATTTAGAACCAATTCATAATTTTTCTTATTATATTTTACAAGATTTGTTTCGAATAATCCTTGCTCGTTCATCTTTCGAAGAAGAAATAATGATTCTTGTGTTTTTATTTGAAGTAAGTATTGATTAAATATGTAAATAAGGTTTATTATATTTTTATTAGTTTTTTCTTCTTGTAAATTCAACATCACCAAATATTTAAAGATTGGCGATTTGACTTTTACTTGAGAAACAAATGCTGTATATATTATCCTAGAAATAAGAAGGTTGAATGTGTATTGTTTATTGTAAGTAAATAGTTCTATTGTTGATTGAACTGATGATTTGATATTTTCTTCGTTGAGATTAAAGATGATTGACTGCAACGATTTCGAGAGTTCCATTAACCAATAAAGTAATTGACAAACGATAGACACAGGGGGCTACGTTTTTGGGGAACAGGGCCCAATTCAACCCTATCGAATGTAAGAAAATTGCTGTAGAGTCACCAGATTAATCTCCATTTTTTTTTTTCTCAAAATTTTAAGCGAGGTAAAGAATTTTGGTGGTTTTTTGTGCTTTACTTGGCTGGGAAATAGAGGGTTTTCTGCCAAATATGGATTAATCAGGTGACTATGTATTCTTTCCATCTGCTTTAACACCTATAAACGAGTTCCAAATTTAGCTTAACAAAAAAAAATGTTATTTGTGATGTGTAAACAGGATAAATAAGTTTCGGACTTTAGAATTGATCATATGATCTTACTTTTAAAAAAACCCATATTGCGTATTTGTTATTTTCTTTCTTTTTAAAAAACCCCGCGAAAATGTATTCAAAAAGTAGGGAACACCGTTTATTCAAGAACGATAAACGATAGAGCTTTGGGCTCGCCTTATAAGAACATTTCGAAAAATTCGATTGAATAAGTGCAAAGAATTGGCGTTTATTTACCAGCCAGCACCTTCACCAGCATTGTTCCATTCTTGTTCAGTTTGTGTTGCACCAGCATCAGCATTAGGAGCAGCATCAACAGTTGTAACATCAGTTGCGACTGCTTCTTCTCCTTCGTGATCGATTTGTTCTTGGATGTTTTGCTCATCGCGTGTATCACGATAGAAGTAAAGATCTGGAAGAACCTTCCATTCTTGTGTGCGGAGGAGTTCACCACGAAGGCGGAGGACTTCACGGGTGAGTAACCACATTACAAGACCAATTGATGTCTTATTCTTGGTATTGCATGGAATAACGCAATCAACATAGCGGAGACTAGCATCAGTATCACAAAGAGCAATGCATGGGATGTTAGCATATGCAGCTTCAGTGATGGCTTGTGTATCAGTATTTGGATCACAAACAATGATAAGACGTGGTTCCATGAACTTGCCCTTGATGGAGTGGTTAGTGAAGAAACCTGGTGTGAAACGTTGATTAATGCAAAGGCAACCAAGGAATTGTGAAAACTTATGAACTGCACGTTGACCAAATGGTTTAGCGGAAATAGCAAGAACATCACGTGGTTCTTCAACAGCATAGATCATACGTGCTGCAAGTTTGATCTTTTCATATGTCATTCCAAGGTTAATGATGTGTGTACCAGTCTTTGTACGTGTGAAAACATATGGTTGCATGCCAAAGGAAAGATTGGATGAACCAATGTGAACTTTGGCGGCGAGCATTTTCTTGATGGAGGCTTCTCTATCAGCTTGCATAAGGAGCAAAGGCTGGCCAAAACGGTTATAACCAAAACCCCGACTTTTTAAATATTTATTTGGCCGCTGATCTTGCTTGAGGAAAAATGTATAGAATAAACATGTTTTTGGCATAATATGAAAATCAGATGTGCACACTTATTTTGTAGTATTATCGAACTTTCTGTAAGTATATCAAATTTTAAAAGTTGTATAAATTTCAAACATTTATTTTGTAGGAAAAAGCAAAACCGGAGGCTTAACATTCTTTTGCTTGTGCCTGATATCCTTTTTGATCTTTCGTAAAACAATGATAAATAAGATTAATGCAATTACAAAAACAACACCAAAAATTGGGAAAACAAAAAGTAAAATAAAAGAGATTCCCATTATTATAACAAGAACAATTTTCATTGTTGATAATTTTGATTCTGGTTTAATCAATGGATCGCCTTTTGTGAAAGCATCAGCATCTTTTAGTTTCAATTTCGGTGTTTCAAGCATTTTCCTTTCTTCATCTGTTGGGCATTTCTTACCGAATCCTGGAATTGGGGAACTTGAACTTGAATAAGGAGACGGAGATCTCGAAGAAATTAAGGGCCTTGGCAAGCTTGCTACAGGCTTTGGAGTGTCTTCTAATGATTTTTGTCGCTTTGAAGTTCGTGCTGGCATTGGAACTCCTTTGTTTTCTTTCATCTAACTTAATTTAAACGGCTCCACAAAGAGGTTTTGATCGGCTAAATTAAACGCTTTATTATGTACAATAATTTCTTGATATAAAAACAAAGTTATTTCTCGCAAAGTCATCTACTATTAAACAAGCACTTGGTAAGCTATATGAATGTTAAGAAATGATTGAATCATAAATTTCTCATTGATGATCAAACAGAAATAAAATCAATATAACTTGTTTCAACAAAAAATAAAAAGAACCATAAAACGTTTAATTTTCTATTCATTAGTAACTTTAATTGTATATTCTTTACCATCCTGCATAATCTTAATTTCATTATTTTTTTTCTTTCTGAAGCATCTTCTGATGCAATAACAATGGCAACAGCAGCAGCAACAGCAACAAAACTTATACAACATTACCAAAAGTATGAATAATGCTGCAAAGAAGATTATTGAATCGACATCGATTCCGATTGACAACAAAAGTTGTTTCCAATTTGAAGGCCTCAACATCAATGCATATTTCCGAACTATTTCCGTTTTATCATTCCAAGAATAACCTGGCTTTTGAGTGATTTCTGACATAGTTAATTCACCAAGCCAAAAACTTTCAATCTCTTTCCTATAATTATCTATATTGATTTTTGTATATTTCATCTCACTATTACTCACAAGGAACCATTCGTTATCCTTTGCTTTAAGTTGTTTTGCAAACATTGAATTGCTCTTAACGTTCGTTATTGATGCGTCTTTGACATTTGTAAAGTTGTCAATTATTTCTTTGTTTACATCGCCAACGTACATCAAACACAAGTTATTACATATTTCTTCGAAGACAATTTTGCTCATATCAACAAAGAGTGGCTTTGATAAAGTTTTGAGGATTTGATAGTTGTGTGTGATTGTATGAACTCCAGCTCGAACTACGAAATTTGATGGGATTTCTTTGAGATGAAAAGTGCGGATTGCATTGGCATAATCGTCAGTAAGTACAGCAAATTTGCATTCGCGATATTTTGCTGACATACGCTTAAACTCAATGCTCGGTTCACTTGTACGAACAATACTATAGACACATGTGTAATGTGAATACTTTTCAAGCCAATTTTGGAGATCAGATACTCGTGTAAAGACACGATAATCTGGATTCCAGCAGCTAACCATCCAGTTGATGAATTTAATGCGGTCATCGATGTTGCCACTGACTTTAGAAATTATTTCTCCATCAGATCCAATCTTTAGATACAAGAAGCGTGGTGTGGTTTTAATTTGGAATTCTTCGGAAAATTCATTTCCGGTTTCAACATTGTTACGTAAAAATTTTGCTAAATGTCCATATTCTTTGGCAATGGCTTCGTAGAATTGGGCACACTTAGGAGTGTCAAAAATATCATTTGGATCATAAACATATACAAATAATTCTTTGTGTTCATGTAGTAATTTTTTGTATGTTTTGCTATTAACTTCTTGAGTTTCCATTTTAACTTCTTTAGGTGGTTGAAAACCAAAGCTGCGTAAAATTTCGTTAATAATATCTTCGGCTGTACTTGTATAACCTGATTGGCCAGATCCAGAGAAAGGATCATCAGCGACGGATCCAGTTTGATCATAAATTCTTCGACGTTCTTGGTTATGAAGAAGTTCATAAGCATCATTGGCATGTACCCAAATCTTTTCTGCGCCTGGTTCTTTGTTAATATCTGGATGATATTTTTTTGTAATATCAAGAAAAGCTTTTCTAACTTCTTCATCAGTAGCCTTATGGCTTAGACCTAAAATCTTGTATGGGTCTTCTCCTGGTTTTAATGTTGATAGAGTGAGGGAGAAAAACACGAACAACATTCGAAATTGCCGTTATTTGGCCAAATCGTTCGTTGATGATTTTTCCTTTCACATAATGAAATTTCATACTTTAAACAAAAGAATTATACTTATTATTCATAGCATTATAGTATAAAAATTAAAATGTAATTTAGATAAACATTTTATTAATTAATAATTTTTTTTTTTAATTAAAAAATAAATTATAAAAAAATGATTTACTAGCAAACCATGGAATAAATAATCAAAAAAAAATAAGAGAAAATTCTTCCTTAGTTATGATTCTTTTTTCCTTTTACGATCAATTTTTTTAAATATTTTTCAGATCAATTTGATCGTTTCAATTTATCATAACCGTCAATCGAACGATCAAAATCGCCTCATTTATCAATTCAAAAAATGCCATTTGTGATATAACAGTTTTTACGATAGTTCTATTTTCTAAAAAGTGACAGTGTATGAGCAATCACTTGATTACTTTCAGCCCATCTTCTTTTTGCTTGTTGTATCATTTTATCATCACATTCCACCAAGTTCAATATCACTGGAATCAGTGCTTCTCTAGTTGATCCATCTTGCATAAAGAATTGCAACAACACCTTTCTGATATAATTTGGGAAAATTGCATTTTTATCTACGGGTGTACAATTCACTTGTTTTTTCTTCATTTCTTCGTTTAATTTTATTTTAATTTTCTTATTCCTTTCGATTTCCTTTGAAACCTTTTCTTCTTCAATTTCTAATTTCTTCTTTAAATCATCGATTTTCAGATTTAACTCTTCGTTAATTTGTTTAATTTCATTAATTTTCGATTCTTTTGATTCCATTTCTATTTTTAATTGCTTCTCAGTGACAGAAGTTGTCATTTTAAGTGTTTGCAACTCATTTTCAAGAAGTTTATATTTCGTATTCATATCTTCTTTTAAGTTATCGAAGTCATCAACATCTTCTTGAAGTTTAAGTTGTTTTTCTTTTGTTATTTTCCGATATTCATCAAACGTCGCTTGAATATTATTCGAATTTTTAATTTCGTTTGAAAGGTCGATTTTAATTTTAAGTATTTGTGATTTTAATTCAGTTATTTCTTTTTCTTGTGCATTAATTTTATCTTTTTGTTGTTCGATCTTTTGTTTAAGTCTTGAGTTCTTATTTACATAATTATTATTTTCTTCATTCATTATCGCAATTCGTTCTTCAATTGTATGAAGTTTCGTTTTCGTTTCATCTAATGACGTTTGAAGTATTGTTATTTCATTCATTAACTTAATGTTATTTGTGGATGTTGTCTCATATTGTTTGGTGATTTCGTCAAGTTCTTTTTTAAGGTTTTCTTGTTCAGTAATTTTTTGTTCATTTAATGTTTTGCTTTCATTAATTTTGGTTTCATATTCTGTGAGCTGTTGTTGAAGAGCAGATTTTTCTGCTTCGTGCTCTTTACGGAGATTTGAAAGCGCTTTGCGATGTTCTTTTTTCTGCGATTTAATGGATTTACGTAACGAAGATTTTTCCGTCTCATATTGCTGCTTAACTGTTTGAAGATCTGCTTTAAGTTGATCAATGATTGATTGATTGTCTTTGGTAAGTGTTGCTACTTCTGTGCTCTTTTCTTTAAGCTTTGACTTTAAGTCGTTGTTAATTTTTTCGTTTTTGGCGATTTTATCGTTTTGTTGTTTTATTTCATTTTTTAGTGATTCAATTTCAGTTGTAAATTGTTGTGATTTTTGTTCATTTTGTTTTATTTGTGTTTGTAATTTATTGTTTTCTTGTTTAAGCGAATTAATTTCTGTTGAAAGTTGTTGCGATTTTTGTTCATTTTGTTTTATTTGTGTTTGTAATTTATTGTTTTCTTGTTTAAGCGAATTAATTCCTGTTAAAAATTGTTGCGATTTTTGTTCAGCTTGTTTTAATTGCATTTGCAATTTATTGTTTTCTTGTTTAAGTGATTCATTTTCGGATATAAACTTTTGAATTTTCTGATCGTTTTGTTGTGCACTTTTTGATTCATCATTGAATTTTTGCGTAATTTCTTTGGTTTGATTTTGTAATTCTGTAATTGTTTGTGTTAATTTTTCATTTTGCTGTTCCGATTCTTTATATATTTCGACCATTTGTTCAAGGTTATTTTGTATTTCATTTTTTTCATTTGAATTTTTTTGTAATTCTAATTTGTATTTTTGTATAATTTCATCTTTTGTCTTAATTTCGTTTTGAAGTTTACTTAAATTGTTATTTGATTCGTTTTGGATATTTTGAATTTCTAATTTCATTTTTTCGTTTTCTTGTTTTGACTTTTCTAATTCTCCAAAAATTTTCATCATCTCTTTTTTAGCTTCTTCAGATGTGGATGAAATTGCTTCGATTTTATTCTTTTCCAAAGAAGATATTGTTTCTTTTAATTTGTTTTGTTCTTCAATTAATTTGTTAATGTGATTTTGATTTTGTGAATTAATTTCAGTTAATTTCTTATTTTCTGTTGTTAGTGGATCAATTTTCCTTTGGTTTTCTTCAAGGTTACTTTTATTAATTTCGTTTTCTTTGATCTTTTGTTTAAGTTCAAGATTTAATTGATTCACTATTTTGGTGAGCTCCTCGATTTTTGTGTTGAGAGTAATGATCTCTGTGCTATTGTTAGTCGAATTTTCATTTTCCATTTGTGAAATTTGGGATTTTAGTTTGCAATTTTCAGCTTCCAAAATCTGAATTTTTTCTTCAGTTTCATTATCAACATGACTTGATTCAAGTTGCGTTAACTTTTGATTGAGTTCCAGACTTTCTTGTTGAAGTTTTTTGAATTCAACAGGATCAATCCCATCATATTTTTTAACCATCTTTTTAAATTTCTTTGTTACTCGCTCTAATTTTTGTCCTTCTTCTTTAAGCAAGTTCTCTTTTTCTGTAAGTTGTGTGAATAATTCTTGTAATTGGTAATCTTTAAGTTGAATTCGAGATTCTGCCTCTTTCGTGGCTTCACTTAATTCCACAATTTTTTCTTCTCTTTTTTTAATAGCTTCATCTCTTTCATTGACAGCATCCTGAAGAATTTTTTGATTTTGCAAACATTGATCAATTTTTTGTTTTTGAACCTTATTTTTTTCTGCTAACTGGTTGTATTTTTGTTTGAGTTCTCCTAATGTCAATTTGCTTCGAGGTGAAGTTGGAGAACTCTCCATTTAGGCAAAATCAGCAGATGTTTGGAGGCTCATAGAAAAAGTTGAACAAAAGAGCAGCATGTGCAAACATATTAAACGGTCGTCGGCGGTTTGGCGCCAAACTGATCTGACCTTAATAAAACACAATGTCAACATTTAACTGGGCTAATCCAGCTTCAAATACAGTTGCTTCTATCAAGAAAGAAATTGCATCCCTTGGCATCACTCCACCAAATAATGCCAACAAAAATGAGCTAATTCAAATTCTTATGGATAATAAGAATAAATCACCAAAATCAAAAGGGTCTCCTGGAAGGCCAGGCAGGAAACCAAAGTCGCCTCGGTCACCAGGTAAACAACAACCACAAAGTGAACCACCAAAATCTCCTGCCAAGGAAGAAAAGACATATATCTCCAGTAGATTACTTTTAGATGAAGAAAAGCCCAAGCCAGCTGCTATATCTTCTCCAAAAGATAACGCTCCAAAGCAATCACCAATGAAATCTCAATCTCCAAAAGAAAACGTATTTCAACAATCTTCACCAGCACAACAATCACCAAAGCAACCTACACAAAAACAGCCTTCTCCGAAAGAGAGCTCTCCAAAAGAGAATTCGCCAAAACATTTCACACCAAAAGTAAATACACCGAAAGAGCCTTCACCATTTGCCCATATGAGCAGGCCTTTGCGCTCTCAATCACCTATCAAAGGTGTTGAAAATAAGACAACCTCATCTCTTGATACAGAAAAGATTCTTCTTTATGCAATGATTTTTGCATTTATCTTCTCTATCATAATGCCAAGCGTTGGACCTGTTCTGCTTATTGGATGTTTCATTGCTTGGATTTGCGTAAAAATTATGAAATCAAAGAAAAACAAGAACAAGAAACAATAAAACTAATCAATTTTAATCATTTTATTTTACTAATAGGTAAATGAATCAACATTTTAGTTGTATTAAGAACATTTCTTGTGAATATTTTTTTTTTTATAATAATTTTTATTTTTTATAATTTCACAATATTTTTGTATGATTATTTATTCTTTTCGAAAAAAAATGTAAAACATTCACAAACATTATGAATTAAATTTATTCGAAAAAAATCGAAATATAATTTAATAATTGAAATATACACAAAAATTTTATTTAACAGAATAACGATTTTGGAAAGTTAAACCACTTTCGTAAATGGCCTTTTTGATCAAAATGAATCTTACACTCCAACAATGCCAAATGAAGAATAACATCATGAACACAGATAAAATTGCAAGAACAAACCACAAATATATCAAAGACATATATCTCACAGGAGGAGCTTCATACGTAACAGGCTCCGATGCATCATGAATTATTATCATTGGCGAAGAAGAGCTTCCTCTTCCACATTGCACTTCTCTTCCATATTCAACACGATCATATGAAAAACCTGAAATATCTTCATATTCATAATATATCAAATGGATTGAGGATAGTGGTTGTTCCATACAAGTTCCATTAGCTTGGAGACCCCTCCTAATATATAATGGAAAAGAAAAAAATGTCAAATCATCATTTGCAGATTTAACATAAAAATCGGCAGATGAAGACGAGGATGTGGTGGTGTACTCTGTAGCGTATACATTTATATGATAGAAGTAATGACTTGAATTGGAAAGACTACTGGAAATTGCACCAAATATATTTCCTTGCACAATAGAAATTATATCACTTTTGTTTCTACCATTTACAGGTGCATGAGATTGAACGTAAAAATATGTTTGAACATCTGAACCAAGTGGTTGAAAATAAAATCTCATATTTGAAAAATTATTATATCTTAAGTTATTAAGAGGGTTTGAGTCAATTGCATCAAGGACTAAATCGTATGTATCTCTATTTACATTATCTTGTTTTGTACTGAATGCAAATACATAAAGAAGTGCAACAATTACGAATATGATACCAAACCAAAGCATAATGGAACATTCCATTCTCTTCATTTCAAGTAATTGCTTAGTTGACTGGCGTTGTTCTACGTTTTCTCTTTTTCTCATTCAACGCCAAATATTTTATTAACGTATTCTAAACGGTCATGCCAGTTCATATTCAAAAAATATTCTATGAGCTTTATCAAAAAGTTTACATATATGAAAGATGCATAGTACGATATAATTCTTATATAACAGAATCTGGTTTTCTCATAAAATTGAGCATAAACGTTCTGCCGTTGAATACAGTACCATTAAAAACAGCAATAAATCCTACTGCATCTTGTACTGATGGGAAATGTAATGCATGGTATTTTTGTAATACTTGTACTTCCTTCGGAAGTGCAACTAGCGCTAATAATTCTTCCAGTGGAACGCCATTTACTTCCACATATTCAGATGGGAAATAGAGATGTTTGTATTGTTCAATAGTTAGATCAATTGGTCCGTCTCCATATTCCTGGTATAGTCCTTCGCTACCAGGCTCTGTCAGTGGTGTAACTTCCACGTGAGAAGAAAACGCAATTTGTAATTTTCGACCCGCAAATGGGCAATCGTGAAGGAAAAGCGCGGCAATCCTTCCAAAAAAGCCCGTCCCCATTTGGACGAAGGCCGTTCTTCTGTTTTTGTAAAGTACTTTAACACGTTGCACGTGACCATAAAGAGAGAAAAGATTTCTCAGAGGATCACATGCTGATTTTGTTTCATCTAGATTTGTAACGCATAAAACTTGTGAATATAGGGGATCAAAATGGACAGGACGCCATATGTCAAATATCGGCGAAACTGAAGGAGAGGGCTCTGGCTCAAAAAACGGGGTTTCGTTTTTAACGTGCTCGCGTAAAGCATTGAATTGCTGCAATGCGCCTCGAGGCATGAAGTTGAATGATTTTGCATTATTAATCTTGACAATCAGGTCTTGGTTCTTTGAGTATTGAACTTTCATTTGGAAGTTTGGGAGATGTTTGGGATTATTATGAAGATTTGCAAGAACAGAGGCTGCCTCTTTTAAAGATGACATCTGTACAAGTGAAAAGTTTCCGGATCTTTCAAAACAAATGATTTTTTGTACTGTCCCGTATTTCGAACATTCATCATAAATATCAAACATTGACATAAAAATACGTAGATGGACAAGCTGAATGCAAATTACTTTCGAAGGGCCTGTTTTACCATTAAATAACGCATCTGATGAAGAATTTAAAATTGGATAATTTGATAACTGTGCTTGAACAATAGTTCCATTTATTTCAATTTTCCCATTGTTTTGCTCAAGGAAAAGTTTTGCATCATCAGCACTTTCAAATTGGATAAGTGCTTGGTTATTAAAAATGTGATGTTGTTCAATTGTTGAAGTCTCAAAATGAACAGAAATTTCTTCCCACCCACATTTAGGGGGTAAGTTCCGTAGATGAACAACTCTGGATGGTGGGGCAATTGCAGATAAGTCCCAGGGTTTTTTGTTCATATAAAAATTTTGGCTGCTATCGTCTTTGAAAGTGCCGGTAAAACCGACCGTTTTCAATTGAAAATTTGAATAAGAACTGTGGAATCAATTCAAAGAAGTGAAAAACCACAAAGACTTTTTTGGAGAACTCTATGAAAAATCAGAAACAAAATTGAAAAGTTGACATAAAAATGAAAGTAACACCATGAATCATTATGGTGGTCATCAGATAAGAACATTTATATATTCATAACGAAAGCAAATAAATATTTTTAGCATTAACATTAATTCCTTTTTGTTCGAGAAGTAATTTAACTATTTCTATTTCACCTTTTTCAGATGCACAAATAAGTGCTGTTCTAAATAATTTAAATTATTTCCAAATATTATTTTAAAATATCAAATTATTTAAAAAAATTATAAATAAAACAAATAAATATCTTTAGCATTAATATCAATTCCTTCTTGTTCAAGAAGTAATTGAACTATTTCTGTATAACCATTTAAAGATGCCAAAATAAGTGCTGTATGACCTTGGAATTATTTGATCAAAATCAAAATTATTTTGTGATGATATTTCTTGAAGTTTATCTATTTCGTCATTTCGAATTATTTTCGCAATTTCATTTGGATTATGTCCTTTTTTAACATGTTTTATATGAAGTTCCCAATTATTCTTTGAAAGTTTTTCATAATTATCGAAAAACTGTGATGCGCCAATAAAATCTTTGCATTTATCAATTTCATCTGTTTTCATTAAGTGAGCAAAACACAATGTATTTTTTGGAAAGTTTGAATCAATTAATTTATCATCAATCATTTTTCCTAAAAGGTAATATGATTCTTGTGAAGAAGGATATTTTTTAAGAAGAAATTCTTTAAATCCTTCGATAATTTGATATTTACATTTTATTACTTCTTCTTCTTTTATTTCAAAATTTTTCAAATAATTTATGTATAAACATGGTTCTGTTTTTGGATGAACGCAAAATGAAAATATTATTTGATAAATAAGAAGATGAAATGAGTTAGGAAAGCTTTCATCAAAAAAGTCAAGTATTGAAACAATTGTTTTATCAATATTTTTATAATTTAATATTGATATTATATTTACCATCGATTGGTAAATGTTTTGATTTTTTTCATATTGTTTTTCCTTGTGTAATTCCATTTAAATGGAAAAATGTTTTATGGGTTATTGACCGTTTAGAGCACTTACACAAAAAAAATGTTTATGAGAAAAATGTTACATTTCAAAGTGATATTAAAACAGTTGGATATAATGTTTTTTATGAATGTGATAGTCTCGAGAAAGTATTTTTCAATGAGGGATCGGAAGTGCCACTTGGCAGCCAATTTCAATGCATAACAAACACTGCTCATACATTCGGAAATTATCCATTTTTTAAATGTAAAAGTCTTCAATTTACAAAAGTTTCCGAAGATGGTTTAAATTATTCTAATTAGGAAAATGATTCTTCTGTCGAATACCACCAATAAACACACTTTATGAAAAATAAAGTATAATTGATAAATTAAGTTCTTGATGAAATTTCAATTTGAGAGAATTTTTTTAACGTTCGAAAACAGGTCCCCTTGCTGGGTTGTTTTGACAAATGATCGTTAATCTACAGAAAAAAAAAAATATATCGTCCAATAAAATCGGTTATATTCAAGAAAATCAAACACAAAAAACTGTCATTATCGTCTTTCTAAGAAAATAACCGCCAATGTTCAGAAATCACTGTGTAACTTCTTTACAAAGTCTCCTGAACATTTCCCTCCCAACTCGAATTTTTATATTATATATGTATTAACTATTCGAAAAGCATCATGATTTTTATTAGTCGCCACTTCATTGTTTAAGTGAGAACCTTAAAATCATGTCGGAATTTCGAATTAAAGCAAAAAGGTTATATCAAAAAGAATTTTTATACACGTAGGAATTAAATAATCATAAAAAAGTATATTTTATTATTAGCCAAGTAATAAGAATCTAAAACCTTTCATTGCTGCACGTTTAGAATTACAGGTTTTACCTGCCCTGAGAAATTTGAACGGATTCAAAATGTGAACTGTAAAAGTGGATCCAAATGTCTAAATCTGCAGCAGGATACCTCTACAAACAGACTGGTGTGCTAAAAACATGGAAGCGATTTTACTGCACGTTGGGAGACAATACATTAAAAGAATATACAGATAAAGATGGAACTGAATTATCAAATACCAACATTGATAAATCTACATCATTCAAAATTCTCACAGAAACCAATAGACCTTACTGCTTTGAAATTACACTCAAAGGTAAGCCCTTTGTGTACCGTGCAGAAGACGAGGAATCTTTTTCAAAATGGATTAATGCATTTACTTATTTAATAAATAAGTTCAAACAAGCACCTGGCTCTAAGCCTAAAGTATCACTTGATGATTTTCAAATTCTCAAAGTCATAGGACGAGGTTATTATGGAAAAGTTTTCCTTGTCCGTCTTAAATCGACTGGACAGCTTTATGCTCTTAAAGCTATGAACAAGGCCAAATTAGCAGAAGACAACACTATTAAGCAAATTCTTATTGAGCGTGATATTTTATTTCAAAATGAACATCCATTTTTAGTTCGTGGGTATTATACCTTCCAAACAGAAGCCAAAGTTTTCATTGTTCTTGCTTATGTTCCTGGAGGAGAACTATTTCGTCGACTTAAAGAAGAAGGTAAATTCACTGAACGTCGAACTCAATTATATGCCGCCGAACTTGTCCTTGCTCTCTCACATCTTCACCAACATGGAATTCTTTATCGAGATCTTAAGCCTGAGAACATTTTGGTCGATGTTGATGGTCATCTAAAAATTACAGATTTTGGTTTTTCGAAGCCAAACATTGTAAATGAAGGCCAAACAACAACAACCTTTTGTGGTACACCTGAATATCTTGCTCCTGAAGTATTTCGCCAACAGCCATATTCTCGATCAGTTGATTGGTGGAGCTTAGGCATTATATTATTTGAAATGCTTTCTGGTTATCAGCCATTTTTCGACACTAACATCCGTAATATGTGCAGATCGATTTTGTATGATGAAATCGAATTTCCACCATTCTTCAGTCCAAATGCTGTTGATTTAATTAGTAAACTATTAGAGAAAGACCCTAAGAAAAGAATTGGCTCAGGCCCAACTGATGCTGAAGAAATTAAATCGCATAATTTCTTCATCGGAATTAATTGGGACAACGTGTACAACAAGAAAACTAAGCCAAGATGGATACCAACAATCGAAAACGAAATTGACACGTCAAATTTCGATGAGGAATTCACTGAACAACCAACTGCGGTTTCATTCGAAGACCCAAGTTTGGTGCCTGAAGAGGCGCAAATAGCCTTCCAAGGTTTTACATTTAACTCTGAGGAAAAGAGCGTAATATGAATGTGATAAACATGAAATTTAAAAAATCGAATTTCGAATTTTATTTTGAGTGTTTATAAAATGTTTTAGTAAAAACTAAAAAAGAAATTTTACCACAACATTATTATATTAAACATTTTTGTTAAAGAAAAACTAAGTTATTTTGTGGAAACCTGAAAAGAAGGAAAAAGGCGAAGCAGCTGATACTTGTAGGTTTAATGGTATTATCTAGGTAAAACAATTCAATTAATTTACTGTTAATTACATTGTTATCAAGAGTGAGCTATGTATCTGGAATTTTTTTTTTTAAATTATGTGATACTTAGATCAAAGAACTAATTGATTAATGGTTAATCCAAATGAAATACCAAAATAAGAAATTAATTTCTTCGAAAATTAAAAAGTATGAAATATTTCAAATTTATAAATCAATTTTTGAGCTTATAAAAGAAATAATTTATTGATTTGTATTTATTAACGAATTTATCATAAAATTCTTCAAAAATATAAGATTTCTATGGCATGAATTTGAATTTATCAAGAATAGTTACGGAAAATAATTTCGAAATCTTCATTAACATTTTACAAGGTGTTGATTCTAGTAATATAGGCATTGAGGATATCTATGATGAAGCCATATATGCATGTAGGATCTACTTTACAAGTTATTTATAAAGTGGAATCTGTTTAATTAACGATAATTCGATTCAAAAATGTGTACTATTGGAACAACTTATGATTGTAATTAGAGGTATTTCACAATATTTAAATTTCAAATGTGATGCAGATATAGAAGATGCAAATAATTATATATTGCATTGTGTATACATAAGGTACTCATCATTCTGGATAAATTCCTAGGATTTCACACCAAAAAACCCACCATATAAGACGATTTATGTAGGTATTTCATATTTCATTTTCCTAGATATAGAAAGTTTAACATGATAAAACGGAATAGAATGTATCAGTACTTTTTAAAACATATATTTTTGTAAAACAAAAAAATGTGAAAACTGTTTTTCATTTCTATTCTATAATTTTTAAAATATTTTGATATTGGAATGATAAAAACAACTGAAGAGTATATGATTTGGTTGGTTTATAATTTATTTTATAACATTCATTGGAAAAATTTCCAGCCCGATAATAATTATAATTTCTGGCTGGCAACAGATTTTCCTTTTGTGAGTTCGTATTAGTTCAAATCAATATGAGTTAGCATAGTTCCTTGTACAAAGAGAATGTGTGGGTGATAGCTTATGAAAGGACGGAAATCAAAATTGGATGAAGTAATGTAAACATCAGCTCCACGTGAGTCCCCATTTGCTCTTTTAATCATTTTACGAAAACGCCTCCAACAACTCTGGTTGATCCAAAAATAGTTCAAAGATCTTAATACAAACAAATTTAGTTTTAGATCAATTATAACCTTTTATAATTATCTTGACTTTATTTGTAGTAATAAACTTATCAAGGTAACACCAAGTTTCTTGTCATCACCATTAAGTGATTGATCACCCTTGTTCGAAATGTGGTGATGGGATCACAGTCTTCATCATAATTTTTTACTTTCCATGCATGAAGAAATGAACGATATGATGATTTGATACTAAATCCAGTAATACAGATAG
The DNA here is from genome assembly GCF_020186115.1 of Histomonas meleagridis. Taxonomy (NCBI): domain Eukaryota; phylum Parabasalia; order Tritrichomonadida; family Dientamoebidae; genus Histomonas; species Histomonas meleagridis. The sequence goes on from NW_027150837.1 coordinate 53,409, forward strand.
AACATGGAAATAGAAACTCTATGTATTCACCAGTTAACAAACCATTAGAAAATTTTTGTTGATCACAGTAACAATGGTTTTTATTAGTAGTACAAATCTTAATTTTATTGAAGTATATGATGAAAATAATTATTATTCTAATGATAATAATGGAATTCTTTATGATAAAGATTATACAACAATTATTTGTTATCCAATGGGAATTACTAAAAGTTCATTTGAAATACCAAATTCAGTTATAATAATTGGAGATCGCTCATTTTATCAATGTTCATTATTAACTAATATTGTTATTCAAAGCTTAGTTACTACAATTGGCAGTAATGCTTTTCAATTTTGTACAAATCTGAATATCATTGGCAAAAGTGTAAATCTAATAAATTCATATGCTTTTGCTAATTGTGATAATCTAGCTTGTATTTATTATGAAGGTTATGTAATGCCAAATGTATATTCGAATGCATTTAATGCAATTTCAACATATGTTATGACATCAGATGCATATCAAGAGTCAACATTTGGCCCACTTCAGGTATCAAAAGGTTCATCAATTAATGAATGCCTTAAGTATATATGGCCAACGCAGACATTCACTAAATCAAATATATTCACTAAGTCAAATGTGTTTTCAAGAAGTAATCCATTTACAAAATCAAATGTATTTTCAAGAAGTAATACATTTACAAAATCAAATGTGTTTTCAAGAAGTAATCCATTTACAAAATCAAATGTGTTTTCAAGAAGTAATCCATTTACAAAATCAAATGTGTTTTCAAGAAGTAATCCATTTACAAAATCAAATGTATTTTCAAGAAGTAATACATTTACTAAATCGAATGTATTTACTAAATTTGAAGCGTTTACAGAATCAAAACACTTTGAGGTAACATTTACTCAAACATTGATTCTTACTCATTCATTAGTGGAAACAATTATTTCTAAAACAATTCTTTCTAACTCTATTACTCTTACTGTTTTTGGTTCATCTTATTCTTTTATTTCTTCCATATTTATTTATTATGAATACACAATAATTGAATATTCATCATATATAATGTATTAAACAGGTTTTTATACAAATATTAATCATGAAGAAGCAAAAAACAGTCAAAATAAAGAAAATCAATTGATTTATTATCATTGCTTGGGTTTGTGTGGCAATAGTTATAATTGTTGTAATTCTTGTCATCATACTTATTCGTATTCGTATCAATAATAATCTATAGGGGAAACTGTTAATGAAGAAAATATAAATGGTCATCTAATATCAATGAATAATATGATAGTTAATATCTCTGATATTAAAGAAGACCCAATTACAGAAGAATTTAAGGAAAATGAATTCTTTGAAAATATTTAAATTTTAATTATTTATTTCATAATATAATGAATATAATGATTAAAATCCAGTATTTCATAATATGTAAAATATTATAAAAATGATTTCATTTTGTTGATATTAATAAGAATTCTATAAAATCAATTTTTTCTCCATAAAAAAAAGTAAAATTAACTTAACTAAAAATTTATGTATATTAATATTTTTTTTAAAATAAATGTTTTAAAATAATATTATTCAAGAAAAAAAAATTTAGCGCGTATACTCCTTTTAAATATATACTGAGAGACATGGAACCAATAATATACCACAAGTATCTTATCACATCTTTCATGATACAATTTTCACAATAAAATCATCATATGTCTTTTGTATAGAACATTAAAGAAAGAATCCTCCTAATGACAAAGATATTTTGATAGTATTTGACAACCAATAAAGTGCTTTCATTCATCGATCAGAACACTCAATTAGAATTCAATTATTTTAATGATAAGAGATATTCACAAATTTGAGACCATCTTAATGATATAGGAATTTTCTTCTTGAAATATTTTGTGATGAAAATTCTTCTTTCGTTTTCATCTTCTTGAATTTGTTCTTTCATTTCTTGAACTGTATGTTTCAATTCCCTTATTTGTCTTATTACTTCTTTATCGATCTGTGTTTGCTTGTTAGATTTTGTATACCCAAGATCATCAAAATTAATGTCATCTTGCTTTTCAGTAGGCTCAACTATGCTTAACTTTCCTGGTATACATATTCCCAATAGAAAATTGATTTCTTGAGTTACATCAATCCCTGAATTAGGGTTTTGTAACCATTTATTTATTCTCATTAAGCATGTTTGAGCTTCGATGCTAGATGGGAATTTATCTCCAAATTCAACAAAAATAGAAACAATTTTATGAGCAATATCAAATGCGTTTTCACCTTTTTTCGAATTTTTTCGTAGTTCTTTAATACATGCAATTGCTCCTTTTGTAGATGGTCTTTTTTCATTAGGCTGAATGTAATTTAGTAGTGCTGAAAGCTTATTTTGAATTTCTTGTTTCTCTTGTTTAATCTTTTCAATTTCCTTTTTTTCTTCTTCTGTTTGTTGAGAATAAATTTTTATTATTTTTTGGGTAGTTTCAGGTCCAATTTGTTCATTTAAAATATCTTCTAGAAGATGGTTGACATCTTTTTTTTCGATATTCGAAGCGCGTTCTTGGAAATGCATTCGTTTTGTCTTTTCTTTTTCGTTATTTTTTTGGAGTTTTGAAATAACATTATCAATGTTAAATCCCAATGTTGAATAATCTTGAATGATTGAATTCGTAGGACCAGTTGGATCTGAGATAAATCGAATAAGATTATCTGTTCCATTCTTAAATTTTTTCAACATCCTTTCTTGTTGATTGATCAAAACAAGAGAATTAAAACATAAAGAAGAAAGTTTATCTTTGTCCTCCATCAATTGTGAAATTTCCTTTCCTTGCATTTCTAAAAGAGAATCAAATTCTTCTAAAATTTGACTTACTTTAGATATTGGTAGTGTTTTTTCGGTATTTTTTTCATTTGTTGGAAGTGGCTGAGATGCCTTAAGCAATTTATTTTGTTCTTCGAGGAGTTCTTTTTGTAATTTTATTGAATTAAATTGTTGTTTTAAAATTTGTATTTTTTCTTGTAATTTAGAATTTTTCGCTTTTAATCTTTCGTTCTCATTTTGCAATGTGGTTACTAGCCTTGTGCTCTCGGATTGATATGAACTCTCAGAAAAGAATAATTGATTTTCCATTTTAGCTATCTAGTGCCTTAACGTCTTTAAGTGTGCCCTAAAACAAACCGTTAACAATATTAAACGTGCAGACAAATGTGAAATGGAATCACAAAAATTAGAAAGATTAAGAAGAAAAAATGCTAAACTAAAGAGCATGATATGGAATCACTATAAAATGTTCAAGGAAAGTCTACTTAAAATTCAAGTCGAAAATGAGATGCTTTATTCAAGTATATCAGAAGAAAAGCAAAAACATTCTGAAATTATCAGTAGATATGCAAAAGAAATTGGCGTTCTTGAAGCCCAACTCCTCCGTTGCAAGTCAACTATTACAAATGTATCAAGATCACAAGATTTTAAAAAGACAACAAAAATGGATTGGGGACTTGATGACCTTGCTGAAGAAGGTGAGAACCTATTCAATGAATCTCGGTTAATTTTTAAAAAAGAACTCCAAACCAAAATCACACTTCCCAAATATGATGATACACCAACTAAAGTTACACGTTATGACCTACAATCCAATGATATGAACACATTACACAACTACCAAAATCCTAAAGAAAAAACAAAATATGAAATTACACAATCAGAAATATTTTCTCTTGAAACTAAACAAAACAATACTATAAATACACCATGTTCAGGTGCACCAAAAATATCGACAACAGAAAGCATTCCAAAAGACGAATTAAGTGCACAAGAAGAATCTCTTTCTACTACAAATGAAAACAATTTTGAACATTCCGACATATCTAATGATAAAAATGATTCAACTGAAAAATCAAAACAAATGCCAAAAGTTACAAAAATTATTGATGAATCAATTGAACCAAAGTTTGATGAAAAAAATGATATTGCAATACTTAGTGCAAGTAATGAAGAAACATCAATCGAAAACATTTTTGACTTTGATGAGGACCAAAGTGACAGTAACAAAGCAGATATTAAACATGAAAATGTAAGTAGTGATATAAATAATATCAAAATTAATTTAAATGTTAAAAACGAAAATAACATTTTAAGTGATGAATTTGAAGAAGAAAACAAAAAGGATGAAATAATTTTAAATGATAAAATTAACGAAAACACTGAAAGTGAAAAAAGTATTTCAATTAACGTAGAAAACAATACAAATAAAATAAATGGAAATACTGAAAGTGAAAATAGTGAATCAACAGAAGAAGAAAAAGACAAAAATGAAATAACTTTAAATGAAATTAATGAAAATTCCAAAAGTGAAAACAGTATTTCAATTAAAGAAATTAAAAATGAAAATGACAAAAGTATTTTAACTGAAAAATTGGAAAAAGAAAGCGACACAAATAATAAAATTTTAAGTGATGAAAATAATAAAAACTCCGAAAGTGAAAACAGCGTTTTAAGCAACGAAAAGAATAACAACAGACAAACTTTAAGTGAAGAAATAGATGATCAAATTGTTTCAACTGATTTAATTAAAGCAAAAAGAGAAATTAATGAAATTCAAGAAGAAAAATGCAACAACATATCAAAAGAAGAAGAGTCAAATGTATTTAATGAAGGAGTATTTGATATTGACAATATTTCCAATATCGAACACGAAAAGAAAGATGACGGAAATATTATATCTGAAGATTTCGAATCAATCATTGGCATTCCAATGACTAAAAGCGATGAATCCAAGAAAAATACATCGCAAAGTTCCAAAAATTCTTATTCTGGAATCCAAACGTTTGATGAAGATATTACATTTGATGATTTTGATTCAATTACCAAAAACAAAGATAAAACAGAAGACTCAATTTCTATTGGTTCATCATCAGCTGTTGATTCCCTTTACGAATCTTATTTCCATAATATTGACTATGGTAACATCGAAGAAGAAGAAACTTTTTCGGGTGATAACATGAACGTGTCATCAGATAATAACGATGATGATGATGACGATATGGAATTCGATATAAGCTCAGATAGCATTGATGTCGATTCTGGTGGCGGTGATTATGGAAGCACTTTTGGATCAAGATTTGATTACTAGCAAATGAACTTACAATAATTTTTTGTGAATAAACAATAAATATTTATAATAAAAGTATTATTTATTGCGCAAATCGAATATTTATTTCATATATTAGTATTTAAGTATAGATAAATCATCAAAAAAACAAACATTTTAACAAATAAAAACATTACCTGTGATAAAGACCCGTGTGGAGATTAGTAAGAGCAAGTGCAAATGCAATAAAAAGATTAAATGGATGTGTGATTCGCATTTTAAAAATGTCTTGACTCTCTCTAACAAATATGCAAACTTCATTTGCATATTTCCCCTGTTCAATACAAACGAAATTTTTAATGGATTCTGTAGCTTGCATGTCATGGAAGTCCTGGTAGTAACGGCCTTTGATCATGAGAGGTGGCTTGGATTCAAATATTTTACCATCTTCAAAAATCACTTGAAAATATCTGGCACCATAAGAGCCAAGAAAATTATTTTGATATACAACTTTAAAATTTATTTCAGGTCCCTTAACTTCGAATTTTAGACTTTTAGAATCTGATTTGATATTACCCAAAATTTTTCCTGAAGAAGGCTCAATAATTCGGTATTTTGTATGTAACAGTGTCGACCTAGTTACTGCAGAAAAAATAGGTGTTATTTCTGATCCAAATAATTGGTATGCATATGTTCCAATTGGACCTCTCTTTTCTCTACGAAGAATAGATTCAACTATAGTGTTTGGTTTTATTGGTTTCGTGGTTTCTTCCAAAAAAACAGAAAAATTAGAATGATCAACTGTTGGTGGTAATGGGCGGGGAATACCAACTATCGGTCCTTCATCAGAAGTGCTTGTTGGAAAATCACTATTTGATGAATCTTTCATCTTATTTTTCTGGATTTTTTGAGCTTTTCATCCTGAAAAGACGTTTAGATCAACAAAGAAAATGATGAACAAACAACTTACAATAAATTTGTTTTTACATAGGCTCCTATTGCTTACGAATGAAACCGAATTTTTTAATATCAAAAATCAGTAAAAACATATCTTACATCAGGAATTTGTTTGGGAAGTTTTAGTTTTATTGGCATCTTCTGGCCTACCTTGGGCTCGCTTACGAAAAAGACATTATTACCTGATTCAGAATTATCCCAAGATTTTCCATAATGACATCTTAAACCAAATTCCACTCTCGCCAATTTTCTTAACTTCATTGTTTGATTCAAAGAACTTCTTGATGTTACTTGCCCTTCATTTCTTTTTGTTCCAATCAGCTCATTTCTACATAATGGACATTTATCTCTAAATTGACCACATCTTGAATTATTATGATAAATGTGACCGCATTCAAATACCAATCCACCAACTCCAATCATATTATCAATTGGTGTGTTGCACATTGCGCACATTGGATTGAATACAAAAGCAGCTCTATTTTTTACTAACAAAACTTTTTGATACAAATGAGCACAATCTTCCAAAAGCAATTCACACACAGTATTTGATAACATTTGGTTATAATCAAGATATTTAAACACGGCCGATAATACTTTTCTATATTGAATTTGATCGATACCGCAAAATTCTGTTTTTAGAACATTAAAAATATTTTCTGGAGAAGCTCTTTGAAGTACTTCAACTACGAAATAAGCAAAGAAAAGTGTTATTGCGTTTTTTGTTTGTGAAGATTTCCCATTACATGCGATATATAAAGGTAATTGAAATGCAATAAAAATCCCTTTCCACATATTTTGTTTTTCATAATTCGGGAATTTATTAATAAGATCAAATATTATAGTCATTGTATAATAAGCTCTTTGGAGTTCAGGTGCTTCTTTTACTAAATCTACTGAAGGAACATTTATATCGCCACCAAATCGAATCGCTTCAACTAAAACTGCTTCCATTTCTTCGACAATTAAATTTACAGCTGAATTAATGTTTCCAATTAATGTATAGATATAAATACATGCATCAATAACTCGATGTTGCTTACATATTTTAAATGAATCTTCTATTGATATTGTTCGATTTGCTTTTATTAATGGAAGTACTTCATTTGGACAATATCTGCATGTGAATACTAATAAATCATAATAATTATCATTTGTTAATAATTCTCGCCATTCTGACTTAAATATTGCAGTAAGATAAAGATATTTAATAAATGGATCATTTTCATTTTTAAGAAATTCATTATGAAATCCTGGAATATGTTTTGATGATAATGAAATCGCTTTTGAAGAATCAATTAATAATAATAAAGAAAAATTGTTTTTTATAGTTTCGATCATATGATTATCAAATAATTTATTTGGTTCATTAAAAGAAATTGATTTTGAAGTTTCAAACTCTTCTTCGTTTTCTTGTGATTCACTTATAGTTGTTGACTCACTTGAAGTTTCTTCTTCAATAGAATCAGATTCATCATTATTCTTAATATCAATTTTTTCATGTAAAAATGTAATATTTTTGTGATTTGTTTCTTGTTTTTTATTTTTTATTATTTTTTCATTAATTATTATTGATGACGAACTTTCACTTATACTAAAATCATTTCCTTCATTAATTTTCTCTTTTTGATTCGATTGTCCTATTAGTGAATCTAAAGATATTGAACTTTCATCTTTATTTTTTGGATTTAGATAAAGTTCCGAACCTTTTTGTGGATTTTTAATATATTCAAAAACATATTTTCTTCTTTCTTCTGTAAGTGCCATTGCATGAATCACTTTATCATATCGTTTTTCATCAGCATAGAAAAGATTTACAATTGTTGAAAAACCAGCTGATTCACAATAGTCAATAATATCTTGAAATATAATTATATTTGGATATTGTTCATTTAACATCATTACTATTTTTTCTCTTATATTTATTGATGTTTTTGTTGATTGAAATGCCCAATCAATTAAAATTTTAATGAAAAGTTGTGGTATTTTTATTTTCATTTCCAAAATATATTGAGCTATAACATCAATACAAGCACATAATTTATCAATTGGAAATGAAACAATTGTTTGAAGTATAATTTTACAAAAAGTCTCTAATTCAATTTTAGTTTCTTCATCAAGAATTATTGGGAAATATTTTATAAATTCAGTAATAATTTTTGTAACTATTTCTTGATCATTTGACAAAAGTAAGAATAAACGTGGATAAGTACCACCTATTTGAACACATATCCATAAAATAACAAGTTCTTTTTGTAATTGATTTGTTTTATATTTATCAATTAAAATTAAATCAATTATATATTGCTTATAATATGGAGTTTTATAAAAATATATACATGGTGATAAAAAATCTTCGTAAATTTCAGTCCATATTTTTAAAAGAATATTAATCATTTGATTTTCTAATGCAATTATAAATAAATCATCAGCATAATGAATTGGAATACCTGTTCTTAAAATTGCATTTTCTGCTTGATTAATTTTGTTTTCTTTTTTTGCGAGTTCAATCATTTCTTTATATATTTCTAATGTAATATAATTTGATATAGTTGAATCCATATATTTAAATATAACTTTTAAAAAGAATTTTAAAGAATTTTCTTCAGTATAATATTTATAAGCTGTTTCTGTAATGAAATTCGACATATTTATTTCAATTGCCGTTTTAAATCCAAATGATATTTCTTTTGGATCATTTGAAGAACATATAAAATCCATAAAAATATCATACATAATACTTTGTAATGCACGACACCTTAAATAAATATCTGGATTTAAGCCATAGATATGAACTGTTGAGCCAGCAAAAATATTTATAGCCATTTTAAAACATTCATTAAATTCTCCTTTTCTAGACATATTTATTAAGTTTTCATTCCATGAAATAAATTGTATTGTAAACATTTTTTCTTTGTTAAAATAATATGGCGTTTCTCCATGAATAGATACATGAGTTATTTTTCGAAGATTATTTTTTATAACTGAAGTTGTATAATATTGTTCTTCTATATTATTATTTTCATAATTTGCAACATCAAAAAGAGATCCATCAGATAAAAGAATTTGAACAGAAAAATCTATTAAAAACGCAGTTGTTATAATTTTCTTTAAAAATTTATGGGAATAATAAGGAATAATACTTCCTGAAATACTATCAATTCCAAAAATTTGAACTTCTAAACCAAACCAAACAATTAAAATCGTGATTCCATTTAGTTTAGTTTTTGCAATAAAATCAATTGTTCCTTCATTACATGAAGTAATATTAGTAACATTAGAAATAATTTCGTTTGCATTATAAAAATTTACACTTTTCTTTGTCGAAAAAATAAAAAATGATGAAGATGTTTTTGGCATGAAAACTTTTCTTAAAACATTTGTACTCGTATATATACATTGTTCTTTAGGTGATAATAATGTACCTAATCTTGTAAAATGTAAAATTTTATGTTCTTTCTCAATTGCAATACAAGATTGATCATCTTCTGAATAAGTAATATAAGTAATAACATTTCCATTTTCACGAATCATTTTTGAAATTAATGATTTCTTTTTTGCATTAAAAAATGATATGTTTCCACTAAAATGACCTGTGACAATATCTTCTGAAAGATGAGAAACAGAAGAACATAAAATTGGTTCTATGCACTTTTCAGGATCCCCAATTTGAAAAAATGAATGATCTCCATATAAAAGAACATATGGCATTGTACAATATTCAGAATACTCATGATTTCTTAGTGAATTAAAATGATTTTTTCCATATATACAAATGAGCTTTTCATTATATGAAATTCCCTCTATCCTTTTTAACGAAGGAACAATTTTAAATTCATGTTCTTGATTAATTTTAATTTGATGAATTTCAAAATTCATTTTTTATTAAAAAAAGTTTAAGAAAACCAAAAATTAGTTTTATGAAAAATCCTTTTAGCAAAAACAAAAAACATGTAACCTATTTTGACAGTATCTAAGTTGATAAAATCATATTTCTTAATTTACGTATTTTGTTAGCACTCGTGTATTGGTTTCGTTTAGGGAATTCCTTTCTTTGTGAAAGATACTATATGTGTATATGTCGAATTGAATGATTATTTTCGGAAATAATTTTTAATATCTGACGATTTTTTAATATTTTAACGTTAACTTAGCTTGCTTTACATAACAATTAAATTTATATTATTACGAGTATAAATTTTTTCTCCTTGAAAATGAAGACATGTCTTTATTTTTTGTTGGCGGGCTGATCATAACGGTTTCGGTTCTATCTTTTTTTTAAAACAAGTTTTTGACAGCAGTATTCAATTTCAACAAAACGCCAAAAAGTCGGTTAACAGATATCAGATGTGTAAGGAAGTTGACGAACCCTCATCATCATCAGATAAGAAGCCAAATAAGCAACAGGCCCAGGCTCCTTCTCCTCCTCCACCACAACCAGAAACGCCGGCTCCACAACCATCGAGCCCACCACCAGCTCCTGTTACACCAGCGCCATCCGTTCCAGCTACACCACCAACTCCTGAAGCACCACCACGCAATCACAGTTCTGAATTTGTTACAGATGATTCATCATATTATTCTTATGGAAGCGATGGTTATTATACTGACGAATATTATACAACTACTGAGTCGTAATCTAAAAAATATTTTAACCTTAATGCCTTTTTATTTTTTTTTTTAGGTTAATTAAACTTAATTCATTTTAATATTCAATCTTTTTAAATTTTTGTTTTGAGTAACTTGAAGTTTCTCTGTTTTGTTGTTGTGCACGTACATTCTTCAATCAAAATATTGAAAACAAGTTTTGGAGAAAGAAATGGACAATCTTTTCTGGTTGGCTTTTGTGTGAAAAAATTCAATGGTGTAAACGGAGTTTTACACAGAAAAACTTGTATCGTAATGACGTTGCCAAGTGTAAACTTTTTAAGCTCCAAAAAGAACAGGTGGTTTCTTGTCCACTTTTTGAATGAAATTTCATCCACCGAAACCGATCAAAAAGTGCAATTGATTTTCTGAAACCAGGTTTGTTTCCTGGAACCATTATCAAAGCAGTGATAATCAGGCTGGTAAAAAAATCGGAAACATATTATGCTATAATAAAATTTTTTCTTAACACATTTTGTCAAGATTAATTTTAACTCGCTTGCGATCCAGATTTTGTCACAAAAAAATAACTGAATTACTTAAAACGAGTGTTAGTAAAATTCAAATTCCAATAAAATTTGTTATATCATTACAATTATTTTTGAAAATAATTTATATTTTTTAAATCAAAATGGTAATTGATAAAAATTTAAATTTAAAAAGTCAAACGATGAAAATATTTATAAGTTTTCGAAGAATGAAAAAATTCCACTAACAAATGAAATAAAATCAACTTGATCAATCATCTTTTCAAATTGTATTTTTTTAAAAATTCTTGAAAACTGTATGCTTTTTAAAATCTTTAATTTTTTAATTATTAAAAGATGTTTAATTTGCTTTTTTGTATTTATTTTTTATTGCAAAGCTTTTTGTTTTTTGTGCAAATGACCAAATATAAGCGGTTTTTATTCATGGAAAAGATTAAGGAATCCCTGATTTATTTAGGGAAAAATAGGGGTTGGGAGTCAATAAAATCGCCGTTTAAAAAGGTTGATATTAAAGAACTTCTTAAAAACAAAGAAACTTTTTCGCATGATTTTTTTTATCCATTAATAATATCATTAAAATCAAATGAAACAAATTTAATCGAAAAATCATTACAAGCTCTATGTGAAGCTTATTGCCAAAAGCTTCTTGATTTTATAATCCCAGAAACAAATACGCATATTCTAATAGAAATTGGTAAAATTTTTTCAGAATTTTCACCAAAAATCTACAAAAATGCCAAACTCCAAATAGTTCGTTTTTCACTTGGCGTTATTTCAGGCGAAACATCCATCGAATCACCAGTACATAATGAAACATTACTAAATTATTTTCAAGCATTATTCGAATGCACTGTTACAAGTACAAACCATACTGAAGATTCAGCCTCAAAAGCAGCAATCTTTCAAGCTATTATTTCCATTGCAAATAGATTTGAAAAACCACCAATCTATGATACCGACGAGAAGTTAATTGGTTTTAGTGTAGCAAAAACTATCGTTTTTCGTAGCATGTTATCTGAACTTTTTGAAATATTAGATAATCAATCTTTTATCCCAGAACCATATAATGTTTATGAATCCGACGGCCTACTTCTTTTGCGAACCATTTGTACTAATACCCTATCCGATAATAAGAATCCTGAATTTTCAACATTATTATCCATTCAACTCATTATTAGTTTTCTTAATTGTGACAAAGAAATCATTCACACTTCATTTGGTTATCTGAAAATTATACGAAATTTAATTTGCTCAATCATTTTAATCTTATCAAAAACAACATCATATTCAGTTTTTACAAGTACACTACATCTTTGTCGGCTTACAATGACGAAATATCGCGAGATGCTTAAAGCTGAAACTTCAGTATTTTTTTCGACTTTATTTTTCGGTATAATTGATGGCGATTCACCTGAATTCTTTAAACTATCAGTCATTGAGCAAATTGGAAAATTTTCAGCTCCATATTTAGCTCAACTTTTTGTAAATTTTGATTGTGATTTAGATTTGCAAGAAGCTAATATCTTTGAGCGTATGATAAAATCATTAATGAACTCACCAAACAAGATAGAATCAATAAAAGCATTATCTATCATCTTAGAAAAGCTGAACAAATGGTCATCAAACCAACATCCAAATTCTCAAACCGTTTTACCCTTTGAAAAAACGCATAAACTGAAAATAAAGTATTCAAAAGCTATCGACGAATTCAATTCGGATCCTGAACATAACTTGAAATCGTTAATTAAAAGTGGTCTTGTTAAAGAAGACCCTAAAAGCATTGCAACATTTTTTCATACGCATCGAAATCTATTAAGTTATTCTGGAGTTGGGCTAATCTTAGGAAGTTCCAACAGTTTTTATAAGGAGATTATGCATGAGTATATTGACATCATCGATTTTTCTAACAAGTCATTATGCGAAGCATTATATTATTTTTTATCATTATTTAAATTACCACCTGAATCACAACAAATTGATCGAATCATAGAAAAATTTGCGCATTCATATTATCTAACACATAAATCCGAATATCCATCAGCTTCATCAGTATATGATGCATCATTTGCAATTGTAATATTACATACTGATGCACATAATCCACAAGTTATCCATAAAATGCAGAAAAACGAGTTTTTAAAGCTATATCGAGATATGGATGAAGGCGATGCATTACCTGTTGAATTCATTGAGTCTATTTATGATTATGTCGTTTCACATGAAATTAAACTCATTAACTCAACAGATGTAATATCGATACAAGAAGATTTTCGTTCGCAAACACAAAAAGGTTTAGAATCATATAAGAAAAGTATCGATTACATTAAAGAAGCGCAAAAACAAATGCGGAATTCAAAACATTCCGAAATTCGATGGATTTCAAACATTAATTCCGATTTAGTACGTCCAATATTCGAAATGATTTGGATGCCATTAAATGCATTAGCATCGAATAATTTAAATGAAGATTGTAGTGAAGAATTAATCGAAAGTTCATTAAAGATATTAACATCATCGATAGGTATATCAGCACGATTTTATATGGAAATCGAATCGACTTATTGTATGTCTGCGTTATGTTCATTTGCTAAGTTACAACCATGGACAACAATTCGATATCAAAACTTAAAAGCGATTCGTGAATTACTTGATATGTCCAAAACATTTTCATCATATTATGAACCTGTTTGGGAGAAACTTATTACGTTATTTGCTCAAATTAATTATTTAATGTTAATCCATAATACCACAAATTTAAACAATGAAATTGTTAATAATAATGCGAAACTTATAGTAACTTATATACCATTAACAGAAGTTGATTCATTGTTTGAAGCTTCTTCTAATTTCCCAAGTGTAGCAATTATATCATTTGTAAATGCATTATGTAAAGTGTCGAATAATGAATTAGCTCAACATCCGCCACGGACATTTTGCTTACAAAAAATAGTCGAAGTTACTTCGTTTAATATGGAAAGAGTTCGTTTCGTATGGACACAAATATGGAAACCTATAAGTAATCATTTAATCGAAGCTGGTTGTTTCCCTAATGAATCAATTGCTTGTACAGCAGTTGATTCTTTAAGACAATTAGCAGGTCGATTTTTATCTCGTGAAGAATTCCAAAGTTTTCATTATCAAAAGGATTTCTTAAAACCTTTTCATTCGATATTACGGAAAAGTAAATCGAAAAATATTCGATTACATGTATTACGATCATTAAATTATACAATTAATAAATATCATTCGAAGATGAAAAGTGGTTGGGAAGCAACTTTCTCAATGTTAGAATCAGCTGCGACTATTAAAGAAGTTAATCGACTTGCATTAACTGTGTTAATTGATATTCTCGAATTACATTTGAATGAAATTATTAACGAGAAATTCATTAAAAATGTTTTTAATACAATTGATAAGTTTCTATTAATTGGTAAAAATATTACGTTATCAACTGTTTATATAATTGTTGGAATATATGAACAAATGATGAAATTAAATTCGGGTTTTAATGATTTTAAATATTTGTTAAATTGTATTTGCGGAATTATAAAAAATAAAATTTACGCAAATATTTTATTAAAGAAAATGAAAAAAATTACCAAAAATTTGTATTGGAAAGTAATATCAAACGATTTCTTAATTAAAATTATCGATGAAAATAAAAATGATGAAAATTGGTTAAATGAAATTGGTTATAAATTTGTGAAATTAATAATACCGAATTGTTGTGAACAATGTATTAATGATGGAATTTCATTAATATTAAAATGTTCAAATGTTTTAAATCATAAAATCTTAAATATTTGTGTAATTAATATTAAAAAATTTAGGAATGATGAAAATAAAAATATTTTTATTGATGTAATTTCTAATTTGTTAAATTCCATTTCTATAAATATAAAAAATAATGAAAAAATCGATTTAATGTCTGAATTAATCATTGATTTAATTGATTGTTTTCAACCTAATGACTTAAAATTAATTTCGAATTCATTAAAATCAAAAATAAATCAAAGTATTTTGGTGATAAAAACATTATTAATAATTTCGAAAAAAGAATTAAGTTTAAATATCATAGACATTAATGAATTCAAAAAGATTTGCGTAAATTTGTTTGAAGAATCTGATGAAGGAAAAGTGGCAGTTATCGATGAGGTAACAAAATTGGATGATAAGCAATTCGTAGAGATAGCTCCTTCTTTGGCAGTGAATGCAGCGAAGGATATATCATGTGGTGAGAAAAAATTAAGTAACGCATTGGCAGCATTCTTCTTAAGAATGTCACAAAAATGTTTCTCGGAAAATATTGTTGAATAAATTTTGGTGTGTTTGTCGATATTCAAGAATTTGTTAGAATTTCTTCTGTGATAGTTATCCAATTTGTTATTGCTTAAACTGATGGAAAAAAATCGGCAGTATCGGTTTCACTTTTTGAACGTGATTCTATCATAACCGATCGAAAAGTGCTGCTTATTCCCCACAAACTGAGGTAACGGTTTCCCTTATTTCAAAAGTGTCATTCGGATGCCAAGTGGCCAAGCTAAAATCTTTTATCTTGGTGCTCTAAGGTACTCCAACACATAAACTCATGAAATGCATTTCTATCTTTATGGTTGTGCAGATCATATGTTTTAAATTTTTTTAATTTTTATGAAAATTTTCAAATTTAAATTTTTAAAAAACATCTTACATAAATTGTTTTTTGATAAAAGCTTGAACAAGGTAATAGGTTGCTTCTTTTATTTCATGAGATCTCTGTTAATAATGATTTGATTTTTTTTAAATAAAATCTTTTTCGATTTTTTCAAACTTTGACTTTCCTTGTACTAGGAAATCAATTGATTATAAAATGTTCAATCTCAGTTATTGCACACTTTAAGTTGTGATGTCAGATTTATTTTTATTTAATTTAAAATTTTTTGAATATGTTTGAGTTGACGCTTAAAAAATGGAAGCGGAGGGGTTGCTTGAGTTAATGAGAGTTGCATCAGGAAGCGACAATGAAAGGCGTGCACAAGCTTCCTTAACTCTTCAGAAAATGACGTATTATATCGATAATATTCAACAGTTTGATAATGTATTAAATGCATGCACTACTGAAAGACCTTTACTTCATTTGTGTCTTGTTGCACTTCGTGATATACTTAATAATCGAGGTGTTTTACTTGATGAATCTGATATCCAAAAACATATGGATTATCTCCTACAAGTTTGTTCATCAATGGCAGACAATTTAGCTTCAGATCCTCCAATTTTGAACATGCTTTCTGAAGCAATAGCCATAGGTTACCGACTAATTGTTGAAAGACATGTTGAAACATTTAAACAATTATTCAAATTTTATAATGTTTCCAATTCACATAACATCATTCTCCTTAATGTCATGATATCAATTGTTCATTCATTTGAAAAGAGACTCAAGCATAATTCGAGAAATGACATGGAAACTCTTAAGAAGTCTTGTTCAAGATATTTAACATATGATTATGTTGATTGTGCTTTCAAACTTCTTATGATTGATGATGAAAAAATTGTTCAATATTCTCTTCAACTTCTTATACAATGCTTTCAATTTAATACAGAAAAACCTGAAGAAAGAGCAAATGAAATCAAATCAAAATATCGTACATTTTATGAAACACCAACGATTCCTGATCGACTTTTTTTCCTCATTCGAAATTTACATCAGCCTATTAACGGTCTCTCACTTCACCTTCTATTTTTATATTCGAATGTAACAGAAAAAGCATGGTTTCATGCAAAAATTCCCACACCTTTTAATCAATATTGTAAGTACATTACTGATAATCTTAATGATTTATTTGAAAACTCACCGCATGTTAATGATTTAATAAATTTTTTAAACAATTTTATTAAATTAATTAACTTAGAAACATTTCTTAAAGTTGAAGAAAATTTACAATTTTTTATTTCAGTTTTTAACTTTACAATGAATAAAGGCACTAAAGAAATAATTAAATTTTGGGGAATTGTTGGCTCAAATAGTATTTCATTACCTGAAAGCTTAATTGAACAACTTCCAAATATTTTTGAATTTTATATTAAATTAATATTAAATGATTTCGAAAATGTATGTAATGAGTTTTATGAAAATTATGAAGAATCAATACATGTTCTAAAAGATTTATGGTTAACAGTAAGTAAATGTACATCACATGCAGTAAATTTTTTAGTCACTAAATTTAATGAAATAATACAACAAGAAAATTTAACGAATGAAAGTTTCCAACAAATTATAATATTTATTAGATTAATTGATGCATATAGTCAATGTTTTAAAGACCACACAAAGTTTTTAGATATAAATGATATATATCGAAGTTTTGCAATTCTTTTAAATTCTGTTTTTGATTATATATTAAGTACATCACCTAAAATTGGGATATTATTAAATAGTTTTCCAGAATATGTATGTAAATCAGAACAAGTATTAATATTATTAGCAGGTACAATAAAAAATAATGTTTTAAAACAAAAAATGGCATTGATAAATAGATTAGAAGAATACCTTGGTAAAAATAGGCAAGACATATATCATTTATTTGTTGATCGATTTATGAATGATTTAAATATATTTACGCAATATCCATTTATATTATATCAAATCTTAAAATTTGTTGAAGAAATGTGTAATCCAAATATATCAACTACGTTAAGTAATTATGGAAAAAATAATAATTTATTATATAAATTAGCAAACAGAGAAATAATATTTAACTTCGAAAATGTTGAATTTCCACAATTAAATAAATTATTACCAATGTTATATAAAATTTATACATATAATATCAATAATTGGCCCCAATTTTTAGCATGTTTTGATGAAGAAATCCAAAACATTGAACCTACTAATTCCGCGCAAATATTTATATTATGTCGAAAGTTATATGGAATATTTCCATCATTAACTACTGAAAATAATATTTTTATGTTTTATCATTGGGTTTTTAGTCATTTAAATAACTTCATTATCTATATCCAATCGAATTCACAAATCAAAGAAGTAATCCATGCAATAATACAATTATGGTTACAAGTATGTATCCATAATAATAAGAAATTTCCACAAGGTTCCTCTTTTGGAATCGAATTATTTAGAGCAAACACACAAATACTATTGTTACTTAAAAATACTTGTAAAGATAGTGAATGGCTTGCAATGAAGATAATTCATTCTTGTATTACTGGTAGATATGCTAATTTCGGTATTATGAATTTATATAATGATAATTCTTTGCAAGTTGTAATTGATTTGTTCTTTAACTTATTAAATAATTGGATAATTGGTGAAGATGATAAAAAATTAATTAAAACAACAGAATGTATAATGGGTATTGTCAACATTGGTTGTGGAATGTCCATCTTCGGTAATCAAGCTAATGCTGTACTTGAGTTTTTGATACAAAATTTGTTGTTGAGACGTATAGATGTTTGGGGTATAACTTGTGAATGTTTATCTTGTTTAATGGTATTCGTTATGAACGCTAAAAAGTCTTTGAGACCATTCTTACAACAAATTATAGTTTTGTTGGATGGTTTAATAAATTTGGATTTCGATATTCCCAAGAATCAACAGAAAAAGGGTCGTAATGACGATAATTTGTTAAAGACAACTGCATTTCCTTTGTTTTATATGTGGCAATATGATAGACAAGCTTTGGTAAATGTGTTACAAGAAGTAATTAACACATTCGAACCACGATTTCAAGAAGAAGTAAATGAAGTATTCCATAAGCCATTTACTGCTTATCCACCTGGCCCTAAACCATTTGATGATTTCTATAATAACATAAAAGTTTTCCAAAGCAATATACAAAGATTTCCTGTACAACTATCAAATATACCAACTTTCGCTCCAATATTCCATAGAAATCAGCCTAAATAAAAAATTTATGTATATGAACAGACATTGTCAATTTTTACCCTTTTTTGTGATTTTGCCCTTTTATAGGCCTTTTTTGGAAAATGATTGATTTCAAGAATTATGAAATCAAGGAAAAAATATTTGATTGTAATGAAATGACTGTATTCAAAACAATAAAGAAAGATACAAATGAATCTCTTTTGTTAAAAATATTTCATTTGAACTTTATTTCTTTTCGTGGATACCAAAGATATATTCAGGCACTTGACGTATTCACAAATACAAAACATCCCTGCATTCAAAATATTCGTGAATTCTCAACTGTTGATCAAAATGGAAAATATGCTTTTGTTATTTCAACACCAATAATTCCAAACAATATGAAAAATTTATACAAAGAATTACATGAGAACAATTTCAAGCCATCTAAATCTCAATTTCTTAAAATATTTTATTCAATTTCTTCAATTCTTAAACTTTTACATTCATCAAATGCGACACTTGGAAGATTTGATTCTACAGCTATTTATTTTTCAGATGATGAAGTTATTTTAACAACTGCTGGTATTGAACCACATTCAAATAAATTTGGAATTTTCCCATGGATGGCACCAGAACTTCTTCAACTCGATCCAACACCACAAAGTGACGTATACTCTCTTGGTGTTATTTTATTTGAAATGATTACTGGAAAACTTCCACTTGAAGATTCTGCAGATAAAAATGATCTTATGAGCCGGATTAAAGATGGTGAACGAGATCCTCTTCCAGAGTCTGAATTTAAGAATATAATCGAAAACATGTTATCTCAAACACCAGAAAACCGCCCCAGCATCGATTCAATTTTTGAATTTCTCGGCGGTTATGAGTCAGAAATTTCTGAGTACATAAAACGCATCAAACTTGGCGAGCAATCATGCCATTGCGGATTTGAAGCTAATTTTGGGCATTTTGTGACTGAAGGTAATGCACTATTCCAACTCTTTAAAGCTACTTTATTACCAGAAAGTGAAAACGATCAAATTATTCAACTTATACATAATGCTGCCGAGAAAAAACTTCCACATGCAATGTTTGAGATCAGCATCCAATTAGAAGATGAAGATCCAAAGCGTTCACTAGAATTTCTAAAGAATGCAGCTATTGAAGGACATATTCAAAGCATATCCAAATTAGGAATCGTTGCATTACAGAACAAAAACATCCAACAAGCAGCACAAATGTTTAAGATTAGTGCTGATGGAGGTGATATTTTTGGCATATCAAATTATGGCAAAATGTTATTAATCGGAGCTGGTGTACCACAAGACATTCCAAAAGGAATAGAATATTTACAAAAAGGTGTTGAACAAGGAGATTCAAATTGTCAATTTATATTAGGTTCATATTTAATTGAAAACGATAAATACGAAGAAGGCTTTAAACTACTACAATTATCCGGTCAACAAGGGAATGTTCGTTCACAGTTATTAATGGCATTTGAGTTATCAGATAAAACATCACCAAAATACAATCCAGAATTTTCATACCTAATGTTACAACAACTAGCAAACAATGGAGTCATTGAAGCTATGTTAAAACTTGGCAACATATTAAAAGAAGGTAATGAATATATCAAACCTAATCCCAAAGAATCGTATGATATCTTTATGAAAGCCATGGCTAAAGGGTCACAAATTGCTATGATAGAAATTGCGGAGTTTTTAATTGAAGGGAAAGTTGTACCTAAAGATACTAAGAAAGGTATTGCTATGTTAGAGAAGCTTGTTACTTTACATAATGTTGAAGCAATGTTTCATTTATCTAAGTATGAGAATCATAATGAACTGCTTAAGAAAGCCGCTGATAATGGGCATCCGTTAGCGAATTACTTGTATGCGATAGAGAATAATTCAGAAGTTTATTTAAGAAATGCAGTGAAATTAAATTTGCCGATAGCTATGAATTATTTGGGTGAATTAATTCTATCGAAAAAAGTTAACGGTACCGAAGATGAAGCGATGAATTTGTTTAAAACCGCCGCTAAAAAAGGTTTTGACAAAGCTAATTACAACGTCGGTTTATTGATGTTAGAAAAGAACGATAGAGTTAACGGTTTAAGTTATATTCAAAAAGCTGCTTTGAATGGTTTACCCGAGGCTGTATACAAAATGGGCGTAATGGTAATTAGTAATGAAATAGATGGTAACTTAAGTGAAGGCATAAAGTTAATTGAAGCTGCGGCTAATGACGGATATCCATTAGCTTTGTACGAGTTGGGTATGCTGTATTTGGACGGCAAGAAAGTGGACAAAGATGAGGAAAAGGGAAAGAAGTTGCTGAGGGAAGCAGCTGATAAAGGTTACGAAGAAGCGAAGAAAGCATTAAATAACATCTGAAATAAATATATAAGTAGTAACGTTTTGTTTTGCATTAACAATGTCGAAAGTAACAGCACTTTGTATAGTCCGACAACAAAAATTCATAAATTTTTGTATAGTTTTTTAGCAAATAGAAATTTTAACATATGTTCAGTCCCAAAAATATGAAAGAAAATCGAGAAAAAAGATTTTTTTGGTGTTAAAGATAAGGTTATCTTTAGTGAAGTGAGTGGAAATAGGAATATCGCGAAAATTACAAAATTAAATAGATAAAAAATTTATTAAATATATATTACTAAATATGTTCTCTATGAATAATGCTACAGTGTAGGCGTGAGTTATATCAAGGTGTCGTTCTACAGGTTTTTCAAGGCAATATATGTTAACAGCAGCGATGAGAATCCAAAGAGCTCTAAGGACTGACGCCAATTTAACTTTTGCAAAAGAAGTCTGATTTGGGCGGCGCATTTCAAATACCATTTATTTATATTTTGTATATAAGAATGTTTTATTCTTAGAAAAAAAAAGCTTACATGAAAACAAAAAAAATATTTGGGATAGAAAATTTTATTCGCTAAATTTGTTGAATTCAAGCTAGGACAAAGAATAACATCGTCAAAGAAATGATAACCATAATTCCTAATAAGACCAGAAAAGCATTTGATGACTTCTTTGGTTTAAACTCATCATAGTCCTTATAAATATCAAGATCATAATAATTATTTTCTTCTTTGTTATGAAGTGGATTCCAAACTTGTGCAAAAAATGGATTAACTTTTGCTATTGCATCATAGTTCCATGGAATTGGATCACATTCAGGGCACCAGTGACCACCTTTTAATATTGTATTTGGTGTCATATCAAATATATGTCCAAAGGCACATTTCCATTTTAATGGTGTAAATAAATCACCTGATTTCATTTCATCAGATAAACATTCACCACCTCTAAATTTTGCAGCTTCTTTCATATCATTTATATTTAATTCATCGATTGGTTTTGTTTCATCATAACCATGATTTAAAACAATAGCTTTCTCTGATGGTCGACTAAGATCTGTTTTATCCCATGTTTTAGGTAATGATTCCCATTCTTTATATGATCCAAAGAATGCACTGATTCGTTTTTCATCTTTATTCTTAATCCATGTAAGTGTACCAAATCGTTTATCATTTGCAATCAATCGCATAAATTCTTTTCCAATAAAGTTTGCAAAAAGAAATGATAACCTAAAGAACCATGGAGACTTTTTCTTGAGATCATTAAAATATTCTTTGATTGGAACATTATGTCGAAAATGTAAAATATTTTCTAATTCATCACTATCTAAATACCATTGACCATGGAAATTACGTGTTATAAACCAATTTGGTTCAAATATTTTCTTTGGTGCATCATGACCCATTCCAAGTGAATAAAGAATTTTTTCTTCAAATTCATAATTCGTCATTCTATATTCTTTTCCTGATCCAATATTATAAAAACGTCTCCAAAATGTTTCTGGGACTGAATCATCAAGAACATTACACATAAGTGTTGCACTATCTTCAAGAGTTGCCCATTCAAGAACACCACGTAAAACAATATGAAAAACGATAGGTCCAATATTATAAAGAAGACCTGGATGTAAAATACCTGATTGACGTAATGAAACCCAATGTTTTAAACCTGATTCTGCAAAAATTCGTTCTGCTTGAACTTTAGATACACCATAATGATCATAAATAGAGATATTAATCGGATCACCACATCTTCCCCAATGAATTGGATCATTACGATCTCCTGTTTGTGCAACTGTTCCGATATAAACGACTTTAATATCATCTGAATTAGGCTGTGATTTAACTGCTTTAACAATATTTTCTGCTGCTGTTACATTTGTTGCAAGTGTTTCTTTCGGTAAAAAATCAGCACGTGGTGAAACTAATCCTCCAATATGTAAAACATAATTACAGCCATCAATTGCTTTTTTGACATCATCATAATTCTTTAAATCTCCCCAAACTATTGTCACCCTTGAATCTTTTTCATATGAAGAAAATAATTGACGATTTCTAAATTTATCTCTAAGTAATAGAACGATATCAAAATCTTTCCTCTTATTATATATCTCGAGGAATGAGGCATGACCCATAACTCCAGATGCTCCAGATATAAATACCTTTTTACTTGTCATTGCAATGAAAAATTATGGAAGAAAAATTCTAAGGATATTCAAAACTCGAGAATTGAATGGTTATGGTTATCGTTTAACACCGTTATGTTCAAAATTCAATAAGATAATGACCGGTGTAAAACCGTTGATAACTTTTTCAGTTAATTTCTCATTTTTGAGAAATATGATCCCAAAAAATTGAAAAACACCGGTACAGCATGATCAATTTCTTATCTGAACCTCAGGCACGTCAGTAACATTAAATACAACAAAAAATCAATGTCAACAACGATAAATATCACCTCATTGTGAGCATAAAAACAATTCAAATAATCAATATCATCATATTCGATATATGAAAGTATAGAATATCATCAAGATTATCATCAATGTTATTAACATACAAAATTTTTAGTAAATATAAGAAGCATATCCGAAAAAATCAAAAATATTCTTACACGACGACCGTTAATTTCTTTTTTTTGTGTAAACAAATTTTGAATATTTTACACCATCCCAAACCCATTACGATGGGATTTATTGACGATTATGAATGCCTTTCAGGAAGTACAATTGGTTCATGTGGTGCTCATGTATTCATAGTTCTTTTGATGATTGCACAATCAATATCTTCATTGGTATTATTTTATTTTTTAGCGACTTATGCACGCAAATACTATTTAAGTCCAACTAAAGCCAATAAAAATATGATATTTTTGGTACTTCCTGGCCTTTTTTACTCTGTTTCCAATGCTCTTCTCTGTTTTTTCCCATATTATGAAGATTCAGTTCAATATCTTTATTCAGTAAGTTCTAACCTCAAATGTTTTACTTATGTTGTCGCAATTGATCAAGCTATTTTTCTTATTCGTTTAATATCGACCAAGTATGCAAGTCTATTACGCTTTGTTATGTTTTTCACGATGGCTTTTATTATCATAGAACTATGCATTGTATTAATTCGATCCATGACACCCATAAAGCAATTTGATGATCATTTTTTACAATTTTGTTCAATAGTAATTGAAACCTATACAATTAGTCTTTATACCTTCACATGTACTGTTGGTTTTGTGATTTCAGATCAAACAGAGTGGGTACTTTCACCCTCATACTGCAAAGCCATGAAATATGTAATTTTCATTAATTCATTTTTACATTTTTTTTACATCATCTTGAATGTAACTGATGATTTTGGTGACTCTACGACTATATTTTACGTCTATTATGTCGTTTATCATTTTGGCACTGAGAAGCGTCGCAGCATAAGTCTGTTTCTCGTCTTCTTGAAAACTTTCGTCACCGGAAATTTGCCTGTGCTCATAACTGTGGTGGCGATGCTCTTCATGAAGCCGACTAATCAGGATCCTTTGGACGAAAACACAGACGCTTACTCCGGACACACATCAATGAGTTTCTTGCACGAGAAATTACTTGAGCCAAGTGCGTGATTTGTGCGATTTTATTTGTTTGTGCGTCTTTTTATTAGTAAACATTTTTATTTTGTACTTATTTTAATCAATTTTATAATGTAAGTATTAACGAAAATAATTTCAACTGAGTAATTGATATTTCGTAATTTTTATATAGTGTTACACATAAAATAATGATTTAATCTATTTTATAATGTTCTTTTCGTTTTAGAATTTATAATTTTTGGCAATTGTTAAACATAAGTGATTTAATTGTTTTCATAAAATAAGTTCAATGATAGCAATTCCAACTGAGTAATTGATAATTCATAATTTTTAAAAATTATTAAACGTGAGTGATTTTATTGTTTTCATAAAATAACAATTTCAACTAAGTAATTGATAATTTAACATTTTTACACAGAAATCAATGTTTCAATTGATTTTATTATGTAAGTAAGGATGAAAAAATTTATAGCTACACATCTACCATTTAATGATAAATTCATTTATGGCTGAAGGAAATAAATATTATCATTTAAACGAATTGCAAATATTTTGTCGACAGCGACTTCTTACGCAAAAATAAAAAATTTCGTTTTATTCAAAAAAATAATATTTTCCTCAATTGTTTGTGAATTCCCTATAAAACCGATCGGATATTCCGAACCATTTTCTTAAGTTTTCGAATTTTTCGAATATTTCTTCGGAAATTGGGTTTTTAATTGTATTCAAGTTTGGAATTCTTTGGAACTTATCGGTGTACAACTCCTTAATCACGCACAACGTTTGTATCAAAGTAGCTCTAAAGTACAAAGGCTCATTATACTGCAACAACGGCGAAATAATTTTTTGGTAATATGCCAAATTGTTGTTACTGTTATCCTTCACGTTCTTAAACTCGGGTCCAATTCTTCGTTCTATTTCCAAGAAGAGACGAATCTTTTCTCCGATGAAGAACATTTCCAAGTTCTTTTCGAACAATGCCTTAAATCCATTTTCGGCCAATATCAAAATGTTTCCGATATCTTTTAGCATTGGGATTCTTATTGATATTATTGGGTCATTTATATCGATGTTATTCGCAGATAATACATAAGGTGTAACAGTTGAACAAGCGTCAACTAAACTTAATAAGAAATCAACTCGATTCTTAGATGTAATACCTTGGAATGGTATTGCGATCTTAGATATATCTGCAAGTAATAACGAAAATGTAATATCTTTAAAGATGTTCGTATAAAATTCCATCTTCGGCATAAACGAATTGTTTTTTGCAACAGATAACATAACTTTAACTTTGTTCGTCTTATCATTATTAAACATGTTCGCCCATTTGTTTTGAATATTAATCGCAGCATAAACAATTGTTTCATGTAATTGTTTACCGCTTTCTAAAAGCTCTTCAATATTCGATGATATTGCTGTTAATTGATTATTCGGAAATCCAACACTTGTTTGTCTTTCGACATAATCGAACAATAATTTCGATGGCTTCACAAAGATATCCAATAAATTTAATGATAAATATTCGACTTGTGTCTTAAGGAATTTAATTGGATATGTATCTTCAAATGATAACATTTGACTTATCGAATAATTATCACATACTAATTGTAATATATGTTGTAACGATGTAAGCATTATTTCGATCTCTTTTAAGCCATGTGAATGTTCAATTAAAAATTCATGCGCTCTTTTGTTGTCTTGGAACTTCTTTAACGTGAATTCTTTCGAAGTTTCTGTGGGCTCTGGTGGTCTTGACTTAGGTATAATAGCTATATTAAATGACTTTAAATGGAATGCATCTTCAATGAACGTTGTGTTCGTTGCATTCGGATTATCCATTTTCTTACGTACCGATTGATATAACTTTGTCGCGATTGTTATATCTGCAACTGAGAATTGGAAATCAAGTCCGCCATAGAATATAATTTGTTGGATTTCGGGTAATACTGAATATATTCGTGTGTTAAATATGTTGAAAACTTCATGACATAAATCATTGGAAACAATGTCATTTAACATGTTGATGATTAAGTTGGTGATTTTAATGGACTTGAAATCATTCGGATTTTCAGGTGACGAAAGTTGGATAATGGTATTAGTGGTGGAATAAAGTGGATGATTATTCCATAACTTAACAAAAGGATATAAAAATTCATCAAAAATGGCTTCTTTAGCTCGGATTCGATCGGAATGAATGATTTCATTAGCAATTGTGATTTGTTGCTGAGTTAAACATGAAACACATTTCCGTAACGTGTCTAAAAATGTATATTTGATGTCTGATATGTTCGTGCTAAATTGCTGTGGATCAATGCTATGGAAAAATAAATGAATAAATCGATCTTGAAAAACATATGAATGCATTAAAAATGTACCAATAAGTTTGGGGGCTAATGGATCATTGATATGCCGAAGAAGAAAATTTAATGCTTGCTCAGAATACTCAGCACAACAAAAATGCCCATAGATTGATGGAAATGTTGAATAGACAAAATATGTAGTGGCTAATGAGGTGTTGGGATATGCTGCTTGTAGAACATCTGAAAGCCTTTGATCGGTTACATAAGGCTTGATATTTTGTAAAACATTTATTATATTTTTTTCCATCGACGTGGGTTTGGCATCATCATAAGTAATAAAAACATCCGGCAAATTTATGTCTTTAAAGCTGATGTTTCGAAATCGAATCAAAGAAAGAAATTTGGAAAAAGAAATATAATTTACAAAAGCTTGGCTGTTAGTTTCGATGAATTGATCTTTTAGCTTTGCTGCATCGAATGAGTAATTGTATTTGAGCGTTTTAAGTTCCTTACGACTCGATTTGGTTTCAGTTTCCATTTTTGGAAATTTATTGTTCGAGCTATTTTCAATGGTCTGTTTGCAAAAATTTTTTCTGTGGCGTTAAAAGTATAGAAAAAGCTTTTTTTGTTTGTCTTGGCACTTTTTGCAAATGAATTGCACAACATAAGATAACATAAAGAAGTCACCATTTTTCAACTTTATGCTGAAATTTTAGGAGCTTTTTTCCAAAACAGTGATCGCCATTTAATGGATACACTTTGTTTTCATTTTGTTTCATGATGAAATGTAACCTAAGCTCTTTATCATCTTTTTGACTTTTCTATCTTTTTTGTTCTGACTAATTACACATTTAAAAAGTTTTTATAAAGTTAAGAAATAGTATTAACTTTTATTCTTTTCATTACGCATTAAAACAATTTTGTGTAATTTTTATTTTTTCATTTATTTAATTTGTGTTATACATTTAGATTTGTTGTTTTTATAATACTGATAAGTTACTTTGGTTTTAAATGTTGTTGAAGAAAATTTTTTCTTGTTGGTAATTACCAACAATAGGGTCGAATGAATGATAAGTCATCGTAATTATATTCAAAAACTGAAAGAGGTTAAAAGCCTTTCTGCAATCAGCTTTATTATATAGGTCATTATGATTTCAGTACAGTAATTGTGCTAATCAATCCATATTTGATAAAGGTTTGATGTAATTTTATTCGTTGAACATTTGGTTTGATTTCGCTCAACAAAAGTTAAAAATTTGTGACTCAAAAGTGACTATGTGGCAAAACCACCCCCCACAACAAATTTGTTGAAAAAGTCAGTCATAAAACTGTAAACAGAACAAATTCATTGGGAATTGGAATAACATCAACCGTAACTATTGAAAGAACGTACGTTCCATGGGACCCCACTTTTTGAACTCTTAGTGCAGGACAATTTTTTTTTCCAAATTTCTTCTTTCACAACAACGATGATCCAAGATCATTACGTACGATTAGCAATGATCAACCAACTTTTTACAACCAATATAAGAAATATATTAACACTTAATGAAAATTCTGGGATTCACAAATATATGAAGAATCATCAAGAAAATATGATAATTAATTTGATGACACATGTATCCATTTGTTACAATGATTGTTTCATAGATTTTATATATCATTTGATAAATCAAATTATTAATTTTTTGAGTCCTTATTCATTATTATTTATAATATTGTGTCTTTTATATCATTTCAGATTGAAATTAAAATGTGAAGCGATCAATTGAATTACTTAAGGTTAATCATTATAATAATAATATCAAGCACAAAAAAGATATTGGCTAATATGGTTTTCTAATTTATTTGAATCAATTTGAATATTCAAAACAAATTTCTAATTCAGAGCCATTCATAATAACTGAAGAAAATGATTTTTATAATTCAACTCAAACTTCGGCTGGATATATTATTATTTCAAATGGAATCACTGAAATTCCAGACAGAGACTTAAATATTTAAATATTCATATATAACACATTTAAATAGTTAATACATTGATGTGGCTATCCCAGTTCTATCATGTTTAGAATATTTCCAAATGCGTATTTCAATATCATGTTAAAATAAAATGTTTGAAAAATTATTTTTTAAAAATCTTCATGTTC
The DNA here is from genome assembly GCF_020186115.1 of Histomonas meleagridis. Classification (NCBI taxonomy): domain Eukaryota; phylum Parabasalia; order Tritrichomonadida; family Dientamoebidae; genus Histomonas; species Histomonas meleagridis. The sequence continues at coordinate 82,851 of NW_027150837.1, forward strand.
CAAATAAAATTTATGATAAGTTTATTTTTGATATTGTATATATATATACAAATGAATGATAGTATTTATTTTTTTAGAAGGAAAAACTGTATGTTTTGTTACAGTTGAATGTTTGGTCCTAACATTAAGGATTTATTTGAAACATAATTTTATAATTAAAAACAAATCATAAGAGGGAAGTACTTTAACGATAGGGTTATTTTACATTGGAACCGTTTGAAAACATTCAAAAACTTTAACGGGCGACAGCCGTTTTTAGCAGTTATTTGAGAAAATTGATAAAATGGCATCCGAAGAACCCAGATATTTCGAGCTACCACTAGAATCTTACAACGGCAAGATTCCATTTATTGTTGTTGATTTGATTGAAGAGATGCGACGTCGTCATGTTGAAAATTTTGTCGGTATATTTCGTCTTAATGGTTCTGATAGTCGTGTTAAAGAAATTATCGAAAGATATAATCATGGTCCTATCAATGATCTTTCTTCATATACCGATATCAATAATCTTTCCACTACACTCAAACGTTATTTTCGCTACATGGCTGAACAACATCGTCCTTTAATTCCATACGAATTATATGACTGCTTCATAGGTCTTATGGGATGTGGTGTTGAAGAACGTGAAATCGAAGTTTCCAAATCTCTTGTTAAAAACATGACACCCTGTAGTTTAAAGACTCTTGCATATCTCTGTAAGTTTCTAAAAGATATCACAGAAAATCAAGCAGTCAACAACATGACATCTAGTAATTTAGCCATCTGTATTGCTCCTAATATTTTAGTTCCACAATCACCGACCGAATCATTAATGACAGAAAGTGGTCTTTCCAACTCAGCGCTTGATTTAATGATCAGGTGTTATGATCAAATATTTGATGATGTTGTGATCACAGAAGATGACTTTTGCAATGACGAAGACATTGCATCGCTCAATGCGCCTAAAGTAAACATTGAAAAACTTAAGCATCTCATTGCAAGATGCAAGCTAAGGGAAGGCTCGCTCATTCCCTACATCCCGATCTGCAGACTCCTCAAGAGCCCATGCTACGCGCGGCCCACGAAGGAGCCTCCGCACTTCGACGACGTCAAACCCGCTGAGCCTGTGGCACCTGTTGTACCTGAGGCGCCAGCTCCGCCTGTTGAGCCAGTCGAACAAGATGAACATGTCGATGCTGTAGAGCAAGCGGAGGATGATGCGCCTGCGGAACCTGTGGAACCTGAGGAACATGTTGAGCATGTTGATGATATTGAACCTGATGTATCTGTTGAGCCTGTTGCAGAAAATCCCGTCGAATAAACCAATTTTTTGATTTTTTGTTAAATAGGCTTAATACAGTAAATTATGTAATGATGTTTTTGGTAATAATTGTTATTTTGAGAAATTTATGCCTGATGAATGGTTTAGATTACTGTTTCGGGTTTAAATTTTTGAAACATGTAATGTGTTTAAATACTGATCATAATGCTTTAAAATATTATTTTCTAAAAAAACAATACGTTATTAATTGAAGAAATTTTTTTTTAATAAACGAAAACATCTACAAATATTTTTTCTAAATTTATTTTTATTATATATACTTAGAAGATAATTTTGTTTAATTTTTATAATCACTGATAAAAAGATATTTTGTAATTTTGGTTTTTAATAAATATATCATTTTTCAAAAGATATTTTTTGATTTCTTAATGTAATTTGTTAGTGAGTACATATTTATTATGACAACTCAGTTGATACATTCTAGATAACAAAATGCATTTTTAATTAAAAAAGTATAAAAAATATAGCTTAATGACTGATCAACTTCAACGATAGACTAAAATGAATAAAAAACCATCGTATTCCAACTCAAAACCCGAAACAGAAGGAAAACATTTTTCTATCTTGAAAATATAAAAATTGTATTGAAGTCTTTATTAATAAGGAAAATAGACACTTATTCGGCAAGTTATGATATAATGATTTTTTTTTTTTTTTTAATTTTTCTTATACAAATTTTTTCCTTGTAAATGTATCTTTCGATATCTCTGAAATATTTCCAAATATTTACCTTTGTAATGCAGCGTTATATGTTTTATTTATTATTTTTATTAAAATTTTTAATAATATTTCATAAAACATTATAAAACCAATTGAGTTTACTTATTTTTCTATAAGTTTGATACAGTTCCTCGCATACAGTTGTTAACGAAGATGATAATAATATATATTGTATTTTTATGATTTTAGTTATATTTCTTTCAACGCAAACTTATCTCTTCCATGAGTACTTTTTCCTTTTAAGAGAAAATTTGTCAATAATTGATAATAATATGAATTCAGATAATTATGACGCAATTTCAGATTAGTTGTAATAATTAGATCAGTGGCTTTTGATTGCGGATCATAAAAATTCTGATAAAGAATTGATTGTACTGGAACATCTTACAAACTTATGGATATTCTTTCCAGGAGGGAAATGCGGATTTTCTATTTTTTTGATGACAATTTATTTTTTTGAGCTCTAAAATCAGATGAAAAATCATGCCCCTTTGAATTTTTGAATTCACCGATGATTATCCTATCAATCAACACATTCAAAAAGTAATTATCGCAAAATTTTGGCATACGTAATGATGCCAAAAGTTGGCCAGGAAGCAATAGAAAAATTCCAAAAACGGGCTCAAAAAACGTTAAAGCTTTAACAAATTCTGGTTTTGTGTGCTTTATAGCTTATCGTAATTTTTTTTTCATTGTCAATTAGGCGAAATGCAGCAAAATCCCCCTGTCCAAACAAAAATGGACTGTGATCAACAAGGGAAACAAGAAGTGGGAAAGGGGGTCCCAAATAAACATGCAATGAATTATAATCCACAAGTTTTTCAGACAAATTTCCCAAATCAACATTTCTTTCAAAGTGATCCACATCAACCAATGAAGATACAAGAACATGCAACATACCAAAAGGGGCTTCAAATTTATACCCAATCAACTGATAGAACATATACAGAACCTCAATTCTTTTCTCAAATTCCTCCTGGAATGCAAGTGCAAACTCGACCAGGAGTTCAACAAATATTTAATTCGTCACAATCTCCTAATGTTTTCGATAAACATATTCATCCAGATCATCGACCCAACATTTATGCACGACGTCCAGTTACACAGCCACCTTTTAGTGAAACAATCCGAGTTCAACGATCTCCACCTATGCAAACCATCATTAATAATCAAATCTTTACTACAGAAATAAAGAAAACATCTGAACATACACAAACGCACTGCCGTGACACTGGCCCATCACTACAACCGAAACAAGTCATTATTATCAAGCGACCAGTTCAATCTACATCAACCCTCAAAAACGCATCGAACATCATTAGCAAAGCTCTCTTTGACTGCGATGACCCATGTGTTGCCACGCAACTTATAGCTGATGGTGCTGATGTCAATTATGTTGATGAAGAAAATCGCACGGCATTATTCAAATGCAAAAACGTTGAAGTTGCTAACATCTTAATTAAGTCAGGCATTAATATCAATGCGCGAGACAAGAGCGGGCGCACAGCCTTATTTTGTAACAACGAAGATATTGTAGAATTACTTATTCAGAATGGGGCAGATGTTAATGCCAAAGATAACAATGACGAGAACGCTTTATTTTGTAGTAACTTTGCTGTTATCAAACTTCTTATTAAAGCTGGTATTGATATTAATGCGCGAAACAAAGAAGGAAAGACGGCATTATTTGGGGCGAAGACACAAGCGTCATTAGCATTAATTAAATCAGGGATTAACATTAATATCAAAGATAATAATGGACGGACTCCATTATTTGGTAATAACTCGTCACAAATCGTTAAGTTATTAATCAAAAATGGAATTGACTTTAATGCTATTGATAATCAAGGAAGGAATGCATTGTTTGGTTGTAATAATGTATTAATCATTAGAGCATTAATTGAAGCTGGAATCAATGTTAATATTGTCGATATGTATGGTAAGACAGCTTTGTTCGGCGCTAAGCCTAAAGCGTCAAGCGAACTAATTAAGGCAGGAATCAATTATAGAGTTAGAGATAGGGAAGGGAAAACGGCATTCTATTTAAGACCGAAAACAGAAGTAACAAAAATACTTAAAGATGGAGGAGTGGAAGAAGTCAGTCAACAAATGATACAGGAGCTGTGCCAACAAGATCGAAGTCAAACGAGCTTCAGTACATATCAAATGTATGGCCAAGAAATGTCACAGCAAAATGTGTACCAGAAACAACAAATGTATAATTCAGTACCAAATGAACAACAGCAGCAAATGTTCGAAGGATTATCGCAACAACAAATAAATCGAAATGACTTCGAACGAACGAATTATCAACAACAGATATTCCAAAAAATACCGCAGCAACAAATAAATCGAAGTGACATCGAACAAACGAATTATCAGCCGCAGATATATAAAGCAATGACACAGCAACAAATAGAACAAAATGACACAGAACAACATATATTCCAAAAAATACCACAACTACAAATAAATCGAAGTGACATCGAACAAACGAATTATCAGCCGCAGATATATAAAGCAATGACACAGCAACAAATAGAACAAAATGACACAGAACAACATATATTCCAAAAAATACCACAACTACAAATAAATCGAAGTGACATTGAACAAACGAATTATCAGCCACAGCAACAAATGTTTCAAGAAACAAATCAAAACGACGTTAATCAAATCTTCAAAACAATGCCGCACCAAGGCACACATCATATTGAGCAAACGGAGATGAATTACAATCCGCAGCAGCAACAAATTTATCCTCGCAATCTATATGTAGCGCAACAAATTAATGACCTTAAACAAACAGAAATAAAATATCAACAACAAATGTTTGAAACAATGCCACAGCCAAATCAACAGATATATCAAGAAGTACCACAGAATATATATTATCAACAACGAATTCCAATAAACATAAATACGCAACCACAATCGCCTAAAGTAATGAATCAACAAATTTATCCAAATATTAATGTACAACAACAAATGTATCCACAACAACAAATGTATCCAAAAATTATCCAAATTCCACAACAACAACAAATAATTTATTCACCACAACAACAAACATATTCACTTAATCAACTCCAAAACATTTATCAAAAACAATCGTACATAGTCCCTCCAGTACATAATTATCAAACTTATATTAATCAGAACAAAATGTTCCAACCATATCAAGTTGAACAACCACCACAACCAAAAACGATATTTAATTGTAATAACATTAATGAGTTAATCCAACTCTTAAACAATGGTGTCAATGTTAATTCTGTTGATAACTTAGGCCGCACAGCATTATTTAATTGTAAGAGCAAAGAGATTGCTCAACTGTTAATTGAAGTTGGCATTAACATTAATGCCAAAGACAAAAATGGTCGCACAGCATTATTCTGTAATGACTATGATGTAATGCAATTATTACTTCAGTCTGGTATCGATATTAATTCACGAAATAAAAATGGGAAAACAGCACTGTTTGGACAAACGAATCCGAATAATGCATTACTATTAATACATAATGGAATTGACGTGAATTTAAAAGATAATAATTATCAAACAGCTTTGTTCAATTGTAATGATACACGTATTGTAACAGCTCTAATTAATGCGGGTGTTGATATTAACGCAAAGGATAAAGACGGAAAGACGGCGCTCTTCACTTGCACTAACCCAAGAGTTGCAAAGTTATTAATAGACGCAGGAGCAGACGTAAATGTGCAGGACAAATTCGGTAAGACTGCACCTTTGGCCAGGAATTTAAAACAAAAAAAATAATTTTTCATATGTTCTGTAATGGAATATTTTATTTAGAATTTCATGTTTTATCATGAAAATGATCCTTGAATTGGATTAAAATGTTTTATTTAATAAAATAAAAATAAAAAATATTTTAATGAATTTTATCGTATGAAATGCGTCAGAAAAACTTTGAAACGGATCTTCTGCTTCTTCTGCTTCTTCTCGTTTTTATGGAGCATTTGACTGATTTTTGGTGCTGCGTTCCAAAAAATGTAAACAGATTAAATTCTTTTTGTTTTGTTTTTGCTATATTTATGTTTGATGAAGCAACAAGAGCACTCACAATAACAAATTTAAGTATGATAACTAATGATTGCATTTGCATAGATAAACATAATAGAATTTCTGTAATTGATATTCCAATTCAATCATTTGGAAGATGGCATTGAAATAGGCGATTCTGTTAACACGATATTTTTGGAAGCTTTTTATTTGAGTCACTTCATAGAATCAGTTATCATAGGGAAAGATGCTACAACAATAGATTCATATTCTTTTTGCTGGATGCTATTCAAATATGAAACGCATTTTTTCCCCTAATTTTTTAATTTTGTTAATATTATTTTCATAAATATATTTAAAGATATCATTTCTATTAAACATAATTGCTGTTTCATATGTTTTATAAAATGATGAATGATTTTGCTCACATAAATGAATGATTTCTTCATTCCCACCTGCAACAGAGTATTTACCTGTGTTTATTACATTTGCTCCATTCATAAGTAAATATTTAAAACATTTAACTGATCCGAAAAATGCTGCATAATCAATTAATGTAACATTTGGTTTGTTAATAAATGAATATCTTTCATAAAGTGATGGTTCAATTATTTGATTAAAATTAAAATTTGTTTGTGATGACATTTCTTGAAGTTTTTCTACTTCATCATTACGAATTATTGTTGCAATTTTATTTGGATTATGTCCTTCTTTAATGAATTGCTTGTGAAGTTCAAAATTTTCAGAAAGATCTTTGTTTTTTTTAATCGATTTTCTAGTATGAAATTAATTCTTTTAAATAATTATTATATACATGATTAACATCGGCAAAACAATGTATTGATAATAGTTAATTGAATTTTTATTTACAGCAATTTGATATTAATTCCATAACTGAGTGTAATCCAATATATTATGTCATTTTTAATAGTTTGTTATCAATTGTTCAAGTAATAGAGAAAATTTATATGTTAGTTTATACCAGTGAATCAATATATATATTAAAATATATTATTGGATTATAAAAAATGATGAACGATCAATATTTGAGAGGAATTGAATATATCGTCTTCCCCGATAGATTTTGATTGATTTTTGATCGGACAAAGGGTAATTTCTTGTTGTAAAAAAAACCATAAAAAATTTGAATGAAAATGTCTCACCTCAAATCAAGGAATTTTTATGCCAAGAAATTTTTGTATTAAAATATCAAATGCCAATAATTGGAATTGATCAATCAAATTTTAATGACTGAATGTTAAATAAAAATCAATAAAACTTTTGTTAAAGTTAAAATATGTAATGCCCTTCTAAATTCTTTTGAAATGAGAAAAAACTATTCAGTATTTATTTTAAAACACATTCTGCAATTTTAGGTAAAAAATTATATATTATAAATGATCCACCATTATTTTACCTACACAACAGTTATTCTCAATATATAATAATATTCGAAAAGGGATATATCTATAGTTTTCCGGAAATTACTTTTTGTTCTTGGAAATAAATTATGTAATGAGGAATTTTGAATTTTTTCCAAAAAATCTTCGATTTTTTCCAAGTAAACCTCAGAAAAATTAACGTGCAAAATTTTACTACTCGAGTAGACACTTAATGAGATATTCATTTTTTTTCAAATTCCGAAGACCGCTATGCTCTGGAAATATGGTTGTTTGTATATTTATATCAACTTTTGTTTTACTTTTCTTTCTAGTGTTTCTTGCGAACATTTGATCTTCAAGTTGATTTTAATGTTATTAGCAATATATGCTTTATTTCCATTTCTTATTGAAAATAAAGATTTGATGTAGAAGAGGAATCTGAATTAAAATTTTTGTTTGTACTTTATTTTTTATTTTTATTTTTTTTCATGAAGTAAATTTACTATTTCTGTGTAACCTTTTTGGTGTGCAATTTGAAATGCTGTCTCAAATTATTGAAACATAAATAAAATTATTCAAATGAATTATTTTTGCATTAACATCAATTCCTTTATCTAAAAGTATTTTTACTATTTCTATTTTATTATTTCTAGCTGCTATATGAAGTGCTGTTTCAAATTATTAAAACATATTCCAAATTATTAAAACATATATAAAATTATTAAAACATATTTTAAATTATTCAAATGAATATCTTTTGCATTCACATCAATTCCTTTATCTAAAAGTATTTTTATTATTTCTATATTATTATTTCCAACTGCTATATGAAGTGCTGTTTCAAATTATTAAAACATATTCTAAATTATTAAAACATATATTAAATTATTCAAATGAATATTTTTTGCATTAACATCAATTCCTTCTTTATCTAAAAGTAATTTTACTATTTCTATATTATTATTTCCAACTGCTATATGAAGTGCTGTTTTAAATTATTAAAACATATTCCAAATTATTAAAACATATATAAAATTATTAAAACATATATAAAATTATTCAAATGAATATTTTTTGCATTAACATCAATTCCTTTATCTAAAAGTAATTTTACTATTTCTATTTTATTATTTTTAACTGCTATATGAAGTGCTGTTTCAAATTATTAAAACATATTATAAATTATTAAAACATATTTCAAATTATTAAAACATATTACAAATTATTATAACATATTATAAATTATTAAAACATATTCCAAATTATTAAAACATATTATAAATTATTAAAACATATTCTAAATTATTAAAACATATATAAAATTATTAAAACATATTATAAATTATTAAAACATATTCTAAATTATTCAAATGAATATTTTTTGCATTAACATCAATTCCTTCTTTATCTAAAAGTAATTTTACTATTTCTATATTATTATTTCCAACTGCTATATGAAGTGCTGTTTCAAATTATTAAAACATATTCCAAATTATTAAAACATATTATAAATTATTAAAACATATTCTAAATTATTAAAACATATCCAAAATTATTAAAACATATATCAAATTATTAAAACATATTCTAAATTATTCAAATGAATATTTTTTGTATTAACATCAATTCCTTCTTTATCTAAAAGTAATTTTACTATTTCTATATTATTATTTCCAACTGCTATATGAAGTGCTGTTTCAAATTATTAAAACATATTCCAAATTATTAAAACATATATAAAATTATTCAAATGAATATTTTTTGCATTAACATCAATTCCTTTTTCTATAAGGAATTTTACTATTTCTATATTATTTATTTTTAACTGCTATATGAAGTGCTGGTTTAAATTTTATAATAAAAATTTAAGTCATATTTTAAAATATCAAATTGTTTTAATAAAATTTCAATAAAATTTTCAAACACTTCTCTTTAAATTAATATATTTATGATTAATAAGGTAGTCAAAAAATTCTTCCTTGATAGAAATCTCTGAAATCTCTAAAAAATTTAATGAAATTTTATTGTTTCCGAGGAAATATAAAAAAATAATAATATTTCCTGTTCTAATAGAATTGATGATATGATTCTTATTGATATTCATTCCTTCTTCTTTTAAAAATGAAAGAAGATCAAAATTATCATGTAAAATACATTCTTTTCCTAATTCTTCTAAATTATTATCAGGATTAATTTTGTTTTCATAAATATATTTAAAGATATCATTTCGATGAAACATAATTGCTGTTTCATATGTTTTATAAAATGATGAATGATTTTGCTCACATAAATGAATGATTTCTTCATTCCCACCTGCAACAGAGTATTTACCTGTGTTTATTACATTTGCTCCATTCATAAGTAAATATTTAAAACATTTAACTGATCCGAAAAATGCTGCATAATCAATTAATGTAACATTTGGTTTGTTAATAAATGAATATCTTTCATAAAGTGATGGTTCAATTATTTGATTAAAATTAAAATTTGTTTGTGATGACATTTCTTGAAGTTTTTCTACTTCATCATTACGAATTATTGTTGCAATTTTATTTGGATTATGTCCTTCTTTAATGAATTGCTTGTGAAGTTCAAAATTTTCAGAAAGATCTTTGAAATTATTTTCATTTTTGAATTTAAACCTTTGAGATTGCAGTTTTATGAATTCTTCTTCTGAAACATAATGTATATAAAAAGGATTATTTTTATTTTGAATAATTTTTGATTCTATTAATTTACTTTCAATCATTTTTTCAAGAAGATAATTTGATTCTTCGTTATTAATTGATAACAAAAATTGAGTAACAACATTAATTAAGGTATTATTCGATTTTATTTCTGCTTTCTGTAAATACTTGATGCATAATTTTTCAAAGCCTTTGGAAACAAAATATGAATAAATAATTCTGCTAATAATGTGAAGGAATGAAATTGGAAATTCTTGAGAAAAGTATTGAAAAGAAGATTCGACTGATTGATCAATATTTTCCTCGTTTAAATCGAAAATAATTCTCTCAATAGCTTGCAATATTTGAAGGTTTTCGTTGTATTTGATAATCGCTTGACTTTGATTTCCCCCCACTTGAAATAAATTGATTAATTGATAAGATTTTGTTTGCTTTTTGATCGACAAATAGTGGTTTTTTGTTCGAAACAATGAAAATTTATGTCACTCGTATTTTGAATAAAAATAAAATAAGCCATATTCAATTTTCCAACCTTATTGTGCGACATCTGAAATATTTCAAGTGGGTGAAATGATCCATATAAATACTTGGTAACCACCATAACAACCTAAATAATGCATAATTATAACAAAATTACCACAACAATATTTACTTAATTAAAATTGCAAGAAAAGAAGTAATAATGCATAAGTTTTACTGTTCAATACCAATCCTAATAAAGCAAATAATTCAAGCTAGCATTATGAATTATGCACAACATTAACAAATTTTTGATTCATCTAGACATAAGAATTATATCACAATATCCAAATAAGCATAATCATAATGTTTCACAAAATATAATTTTGTAAAGCATTTGCGATTTAATCTGGATAAATTTTTTAATTCATTAATACTCTATATACATAGTTGTCATGAAAAACATGTACATAGAAAACAAAAATTCATATAAATCATAAATTTTTATACAGTTTGTTAGTAAATAGAAATTTTAACATATATTCAGTTTCAAAAATATGAATTAATTAAAAAGATTTTTTCATTTTAACATCCTCTTTAGTGAAGTGAGTTAAAAATCGGAATATTGCAAAAATTACAAAATTAAATTGAAAAAAAATTATTAAATATATATTACTAAATATGTTCTCTATGAATAATGCTACAGTGTAGGCGTGGATTATATTAAAGTGTCTGTGTACAGGTTACTCACTGCAGTGTATATAAAATCTAGGAAAACCCTTAGTTAAAGGTTTTTAACCCTGCTCTTCATGTAAAAATTATTCGTTCAAAGAATTCACTCATAATTGTAACTTGTTTTTTAATTGAACGGATAGAGAAACAAAAATTATAACTTACCAAACACAGCTATAAAAATTGGATAAATTAAGTTATTTTTACAAAAATTAGAGTTCGTTTTCTATTTTAACTAAAATGTCCCCAAAAGTCGCAGCACCAATTGATGTAACTTCTTTCGGATTAATGTTTTTTAATATTTCTTTTCCATTAAAATATTCCTGCACAATTTCTTGTGATTGCGGAATAAGCGATGAGCCGCCTGCCAAAACAACTTTGTCGATTTCGTTCTTTTCTATTTTTGCATCATTCAAAATATCTTTAATTGGATCAAGTAACTTTTGGAAGATGTCTTTGTTGAGTTCTTCAAATTGTTCGCGTGTAATTGTTTCGACAAAATTTTCTTCATCAATTTTGATTATTGTTTCATTTGAAAATGTCACTACTTAATTTTGCTATCATTGTTAAGTTCTTTCCGGTCTTTTTTTGGTATTTATTCGAAATAAAATTATTGATATACTCACCGCCAATTTGTAAATCGCTAAAAGAGAGAAGATCAAGGTACCTAAAATCGTTTTCGAGGAGCAATACGCTTAATGTAGTACTACCAAAGTCAAAAATCAATATTTTGCTCCTATCGTATTTATATTTATTAAGGTCATAAGCAATCGCAATGGAAACTGGTTTGTAAAGAAGTCTAATGATGTTTAAACCTTATCGATAAGGTATCGGAATTGATTATTGATTTACGTTGAAAATCATTGAAATAGGTTGGAATTCCAACTTCATGGCAAGATGTTTTTCTGAGTTTTCTTTAGTAACTTAAGAATAATGATGATTTCTTCGGGAGAAAAATGTTGTTGGATTTTAACATGTGGATAACCTTCTTTGCTTTTGGGAGGAAATTGATTTCGTATTGAGTTTGGTTGTCAGAGGAATGATGTCTTGCATAAAAGTTAACAAAAGAAGTATCATTTTTAGCTAACGAAGTAAATTTTTGACCTGTTTCAACAAATTGTGTGGTTGGCGATTCTTCCGACAAAAATATTTCTAAACCATTTTTTAAATGTATATTTTCATTTCCAAGTAAATCCAAGTACACCGTTGGCAAATTACAAATATAAACTTTTGCATTATTTCTTCTTTTATATATCAAACTAATTTTCGAGTGTTCCACATTTAAATCCATCACAAGGTGTAAATCCTCATTTGAATGTTTATAATGTTTTCCCACAGAATTACATATTAATTCTCCGTTATACAGATTTATGTAATAATTTTTATCAGAAGATAAAATCCATCATAATAACCATATGGTTCTTTAGCTAAAAACAAGAAATTCTTTGGTAATATCATTAATTCAAATTTATCAAATATATATTGGTTTGCATTATATTTTATATTATCTTTTTCACATACATTTTTTCCCAATTAATATTTTCTTCTTTACCTAAAATGAAATATTCACTTAATCTTATTCGTCTTAAAAATAAATTTAATTCTTTATCATTAAGTTTAATTATGTATTTATTAATAATTTCATTAAATTTTAATTCTGGTGAATCACAATTTATTAAATCGAAAACAAATTTTTGGAAAATAGAATTTGTTTTTATTTGTAATTCGGAATTATTCATATAAATAACTCTCAAAATTAAGAATAAATTTTGTGTTAAATAAAAATATTTTTTATCTTCTAAAAACAAAACATTTGATCTAAATCTAACTTCATATATAATAATTACACAACATTCATCAAAATCGAATACATTATTCATTTCAAATTTTTCTATTTTTTGATTAAATGAATTCATAATTGAAGATTTCAAATGATTTATTTTATTATCCGAAGTTTTTATTTCAGTTTCATTAAAAGTTTTAGGAACTTCATAAGGAATATCCATTTTTTAAATCGCATTTTGTCCAATTGGACCTAATTCAGTTAATAATTGTATAAAAGATTTTGGTGAATAAGTTTTATATTTAAATCTTTGATACATTAAAGTAATAAAATCATGTTTTGGAATTTTATTAATTAAATCTTCAAGATTTAGAACATATGATATATTACATGTAGTATTACTTTTATTTAAAGGTTTACCTTTATTAATAAAAGATTTATAATAAGTTATTTCGGTAACTTTTTGTAATGTTTATATTTATAACTTTTTGATATGTTTATTTTTCCAACTTTATGATTCGGGGTGCCGATACCACTTTTTGAATATGAAAAGAGTTTGTTCACAACAATTACAGTCAATCTTTCCTATCAATATCTGAAGATGAACATATTTATATTGGAACAGAAATCATATATACATGCATTGTGGTTTAATACTCTTTTTAATATAATATTATTATATATTTTATACGTTGATATATCAAAATGCTGAAAAGCAAAACAATAAACTATAAGCAGCAGATTTTAATGAAAGTAATGAATATGTTAAAATATAAATATAAATTAAATAATTTTTTTTGTTTCTTTCGAAAAATTTAGCGCACACCCGTGAATAATGACCACCACTATATGCTGAGCATATTTTATGGCATAGAATGAACAATACAAAGAAGTGCATTAGAGAATACCTGCCAGCATGGCATTGTGCATCATGCATCGTCGAACGGCAATTTAATGTCACAATTAAATGAGATTTTCATAAATAAGTTTGATGCTATGACACTCCGCATCATGCCTTGAACCTCTGTAAAATTCCATTGATATCTAAAAAATGAAGTATTTCACTTGTGCCAAAGACACTAAAGTTTCCATCGTACTAAGGAAAAAGTTTATTTAATATCAAAATTCAAAGAATTATTATATCGTTATTTCAGATCACATTTCACAAATTAATAGTCTTCGTCCTCATCATCCGTTACAGTAATATACAATTGAAGAGCTTCTTCTTCTTGCCGCTTTTTAGTCCTGTATATCTTTAACGCTACTATAACTCCGATTACAATGACAACTATAACTGCTAATGCGATTAAAGAATACAATATAACTTGCTTTGTCGTAGAAATCTGTTCGTCTTGTGACTCAAGACATATTTCGAAGTAATTGTCAGGAGGATTTCCGAAGATTCCTTTCCATACGTCATCTCCATAATTTTTATAATCAACTTTATATGGTAAGCACAAGTTAATTGGGATTGCCTCGACACCGTTTTTCACTATCCTTGGTATGCCTGTTGAGTTAAAAGCAGAATCATTAAATTCATTTGGCTCAGTAGATGGCAAGTCAATACGTGTTAAACTTGTACAATTTTCGAAGATATCTAAAAAGCTTGGCGTAACGTATGATAACTTAGGCATTATAATAGTTTTAAGATTTGAACAATTCATAAATAGACCTTTTGCCTCATTAAGGAATTGAAAAGCTCTTAATGCCACCTTCTGTAACGAGCTGCAATACGCGAAAGCTTTTTCTTTAATAGTTTCAACATTTGATCCTATTGTTAAATCTATTAAAGAAGTACAACCATAAAATGCTTGATTTCCAACATACTTAACAGCTGGTAGATAAGCCTTTTGTAAAGAAACGCAGTTCTTAAAAGCGTAATCATCTACATGAGTTGCACATTCGAAGGAAACCTCTTCCAATCCGTTATGATCCATAAACGGTCCACGCAAAACGTATTTCAAGTAGTCAAATTTTATGCTTTTCAAAGCTTTACAATACACCAATTGAGTTGCCAACAATTTCAATGGTGGGCAGTCAATTATTTGTAAACGTATGCAATTCACTAGTGAACCTTCTAATATGCATGTGCATTTTGGTATATGAATATCATATAAATTAGTACAATCATTAAACATCCCTTTTGTAATATCATGGATTTTCGGTAATGTTATCGAAGATAATGTGGTACAACTTGAAAAACAATCGCCTTGTATAAATTGACAATTAGGTAATTCGACCGTTTGTAATAACTGACAATTATTAAAAGTGCAATTTGTCAGATATATTACGTTTGGTAATTTGGTCGTGTTTAAGCCACCATTACAAAAGCTTCCATGACCTACTTTCGCTAGTGATGGGAGTTCAACATTTAATAATCTACTACATTTATAAAATGACATTTTACCAATTTCTTTGATTTTGGGTAATTCAATTCCAATTAAATACTCACAATAACTTAGCATATAATCTCCAGCATATTCAAGGTTTTCAAGTTTGACATAAGTTGTTTCAGACGAATTATAAAATGCATAGTCCTTAACGCTTTTTAAACTAGGAAATTCAAAACTTAAATAAATACCCTCTAGAAATCCTGATTGGGCAGATTGAAGCTTAGGCATTTCCATTTTTTTGATGGGGCAATAAATAAATACTTGTGTACCAATGGAAATGCATTCAGGAAAATTTACTACTGACAAGTTCAAGCAATATGCGAATACAAAATTTGAACATTTTTTCAGATAATTTAATTCTAATATCGTTAATTTTTGACAATTAAAGAATGCATATGATTCAATTTCTTCTACCTTTGGTAATATTAATGTTTCTAATGAACGACAATTGTAAAAAGCTTCAAATGAAACAAATTTAGCTGATGAGAAATTAGCTTTTTTTAACGAGTATATATAGCGTAAGAAATACTCTGGAATTTCTGTAAGCTTTGCAAACTCGACATCAGAAGTATCACTTCCGATTCCATATAACATTGAACTATTACAAGATTCTAATGATTGGAATTTTAATGTAGTAAGCTTCCTGCAGCCTTGGAATAAGTAATTGCCGGCTATTTGGAGACTTGGTAATGATACTCTTTGTAAGAAGAAAGAATCTTCAAATGCGCGGAAAAATATTTGTTTGACTTTTGGAAACTCGACTTCTTCCAAGGAAACACAGGCGCGAAATCCATAGGAGCCAATGATTTCGGCATTGGATAAGTTGACATGGATTAATGATGAGCAATATTCAAACGCATGTTGCGAGATATATTGAGCGTTGGGCAAGTCAATTGATTTAAGTTTGACACAACACGAAAAGCAGCTCTCTGAGACGTTTGTGACTTCCGGAATTTGAATGTACTCCAGACGTAAAAAGTTCTTAAACATGCCCGGAGTGGTACTTTGGAGTGATAAACAATCGATTTCTTGAATATAAGTTTTGATTTGTTGAATGAGATAATCGGGAATTGTTGTCATGATCGAGAGATTTAGTTTGGCAATGGTACAGCCTATGAACGTGGTTGAAGTGAAGTTGTTAACAGAGGGAAAAACTGCATTGTATATGGAACAATATGAAAACGAATAATCATCAAGAAATTCTGTATCGGGTAATTTGACTTCTTTGATGTCACAGCCTGAAAATGCATCACTGGGAATCGTTTTGATATTGCAAATGGTGACATTAGATAAAACTGAATTTTTAAATGCTGAGTTTTTGATGATTTGACAGTTTAAAAATTCATAAGAAAGTAATGACTCATCACTACCAGTTCCACTTAGTGATTCAAATCCTATTTCAATACAATTTGGAATTGAAAAAAAATTCAGATTTTTGCACTGACTAAATGCCTTTTCACCTATAATGATATTAGGTGATTCTATGATAAGGCATTTAAGCTCTGTATGTGAATAAAAGGAATAATCCGGAATTCGATCATTTTCAAAATTTACATCTGAATATACAATAAAATCATGACAATTATAATATCTTACTGAAAAGTTTTGAATATCTGCTTGTGTAATTGTTCCTTCATAAAATTTTAAAGAATTTACATTTGAAAAATTTGTTACAGTTATATTAACTATTGCTTCTAATGAGTCACCAGAACTGTTTGTGATGTCGTTTACATTTACTGTGATTTGACTGATAGATAAAACAACAAATATTATGTAGAAAGACATCAGTTGTAACTGAAGGATTCTCGTACCGTTAAAACTGTCAGAGTGCCGACAACGATAAAAATTTACCTTAAGAGTCACTTTTGTCGTAAATAATAACCTCATCCAAAAAGCAACTGATAATATCTTCTTTTCTATACAATTATTCACAGTAATAATCATCAGAGTTGATATAGTGATATGCTTTGGTTTATTTTCATTTTAAAAATTATAATTTGTTTGTAATGTAAAAGTTAGATCATCACATATTAAATTAGTTGGATTCAAAAATATTACCAATTTTACTAAATGTCCTCTTTAGTACATCTAAAAATATATAATTATGGAAGTATAAATCGATTTGTGGATTTTAAACCACTATTGAATGATTTTTAATCGATGGTTTCTTTCAAATATTTGTATGAGAAGATTCAATTCAATTTGACTTTAATGATTGGCAAGCTCATTGCTTCCCAGTTTATTTGGGTTATAATTTTTGCCGTCATTTTTATTCCTCTAACATTAACTTATTATCAAAAAAACATTTCTGGGCCAATTTCAAGTGTATCTTCCGGATGGAAAAGAAGTTCAATACCATTTATTTTTGTACATGTCACAGATACACACATTAACTCTCTCAATGAGCAATATGAAAAGAATTTACGAAAAGCAATATCATCAAGTTCTCTTTTTCATCCAGATGCATTTTTACATACAGGAGATGGTGTTGATGATTGGACCAGAATTAAGCGCCCTCGCTTTGGTACGCAACTTCCTCAAGAACATCAAAAATACCAAGAATTAATTCAAGATTTTTTCCCAAATTTTACATATGTTTTTGGTACAACTGGTAATCATGATCTCTTTCATTTATATAGCTATGATTCCGACAATCTAAACTATCGTAAATATTTTCCATATCAAAACAAATTTAATTCATATGAAGAATTTATGGTTTCCAAGTATGAAACCCAAGACCTTACCTTTATTTTCTTGAATGGTGTTAATTTCCCTACGTGTCATACCTCATTATCATTTTGGATTAATCCATCTGTTCAATTTCTTGATCGTCTTGAAGCAGTTCTTGATAATTGTAGTACCACCAAAAAGATAATTCTTGCAGGACATCATCCTATCGATAGTTATCTTGGTGATAGTAAATCAAGTTCATCGAAGACGTTTAAAGAAATAATTGACGACGATCGTATTATCGGTTTCTTTTCCGGACACCATCATCCGTCCACACCCAAGTATGAGCACCAAAACTCGTACATTGATTATATTGGCTGTGATGTTAAGCAACGTGGTACTTATGGCTTAGTTACTGTTGATAATGATCGAATCTTTTATCATAACATTAATCCGAATAACCCACCAACAGCACTTCTAACATATCCTATCCCATATGATCAAACATCTAGTGTCAGTGGGTTTGATGAAGATCAATCTACAATACGAATTATCTCATTTGGCGATTCGCCAATTAACATCTCAATCACTGGCGATATCACTGCCGACATAGAAGACGTCCATTCCATTAAGCCAGGAATGTTTTTATACCGATATCCATTAAATGAATTAACCGAAGGCAAACATTATTTAAAATTTACGGGAGACTTCGAATATGAAATTGAGTTCCAATACAAAGGAATGATCACAAACATTGAAGTCAACATTGATAACAAACGAAATCTAATCGACATCATGAAGTTAGGTCTTGGCATCTTATGGGCGTTTTTGATATATGTTACATTTCCAGTTGACAAAATCTTTAACTCGTTTAATATCCGATATCGAGTCTGGGTCATAGCTAAAGAGACATTAGTTTTACCTAAGTATTGGATCATTGCAATCAGCGGCTTAGGACTGCGGTCAATGTTTTTAGGAATACCAATAATCCAACGCATTATAATATTTGTAATTGTTATGTATCATATCTTTTTGCCATTGTTTTTCACCGATTGCGAGGGAAAGGTTACGATGTATTGGACCTTCGGCACGATTGTCGGAGGGAAAATAATCAACGACGATTATTCCCCGTATTATGTTTTAGTGTTTTTCATCGCTGTGATTATTCCGATGGTTATTGTGATGGCTTCGATTGGTGTGGGTATGAATAGATTGGTGTCGTTGATAGAAATGGGAATAGCTGTGGCGCTGGGTATAGCTTTGATGTATATATTTTACTTTTTGCCGGCGTCTGAGGCAACGGGAATAGGATACCAATTGTCGGCGGTCGACTATTGGTTCACTTTGTTAATTTACGTTTTGGTGTTATATACACTGATAAAAGTGGAGCCGGGTGTGGCACACTCAATGACAGTGACGTTGTTGGATCAGAGTTTCGATTTTGGTGTGTAAAAACTAAGTAAAAAAATATTTTTTTTATGATGAAAAACTGTTTTGGAATTAACATAAATTCAAAGTAGAAATTGTTTTTATAATTAAAATTCAAATTTCCAATTGGTTGACATTCAATATTTGAAAAGAAAAATATTCATAATCATATGTTTGATAAAAAATATGAAATTTATCAATTTTTAGCCAAAATCTGTAAATGGTGTTTTTCTATTATTGAAGATTTTTACTATACCTTAAAGTTAAAATAATTTTATTTTTTAAATATATTTTTTTTTTAATATACATGAACAAATTCTATATACCATACTTTCTTAAATTTCTATATTTTAGCAATGTTCGGAGAATTGATTCCATTATCGGGATCGAAAATTAATGATTCAATTTTTTTTCCTTTGTTATGTATATTAAAAAATTTCAACAAGTTTAGAGTCTGTTATTCTTGGAAATAATGTTAAAACAATTGGTAATGGAGTATTTAAAAATTGTATTTTATTAGAAAATATTATGATACCGAAATCAGTTACTTCAATTGGATATAATCATATTGAGAAACTGAATATGATATCAATGAGCACATTTTATTTCCATATTTACTAATAATTATAATAAGTATAAATTCTATATTATAATTTTTATTTAATATTTTTATATGATAACTATAGATATTTGTAGAAAAAGTAAATTATCAATTTCAAATACACGATATAATTGATTCAATTAATATTAAATTTATGAAGTAAATATGTTATTAGATTAATCATTTGAAAAAAAAATTAAAAAAGGAAAATTAGGGGGAGGGGAAAAAAACAAAAGAAAAAGAGAGGTAAAAAGAAATAAGGAGAAAAAAACTTTGTAATTAATAAA
The DNA here is from genome assembly GCF_020186115.1 of Histomonas meleagridis. NCBI lineage: Eukaryota > Parabasalia > Tritrichomonadida > Dientamoebidae > Histomonas > Histomonas meleagridis. The sequence continues at coordinate 103,340 of NW_027150837.1, forward strand.
AAAAAAAACATAATAAAAAACATGAGGTGAGCTGGTTGTTATGATTTACTTCTTAAATTTAAAATTAATTGAATCAATTATATCGTGGATTATTATTATATCGCAGGCGCCTGCGCCAATAAAGGAACAAAAATGATCAATTTTTTTTTTTAAAAAACACGTATACATTTCTATGATACATAACATTTAGAATTAACTTACAATGTATATTCTTATGTTTATAAATATTTAGAATTTTATGGAACATATGCTGAGAAATTTGAATTTTTTGTTTAAAGCGTCAGTTTTTCACCTCTTTTCTCATAAAAAAAACGTTTAAAATTGAATACATTTTCCATAACCGTTTGTGACTTTTCCGCTTCAAACCTCATGCAGCCGTTACAATTTCTGTTGAAAAACCGAACAAACCTATGAGTTTTTGAATACATTCCCACCAAAAACAAATAAAATGGAGATAGGAAGGAAAAGAAAAAGGATTCCTGCAGGTGGTGAACGCAAAGTATATGATCATCTCCCAATGATTCCATATCTAGATTTTGGTGAGTGTGTTGGTCAAGGACATTTTTCTCATGTATATAAAGCTCTTTATAAAAAAGAGCATCTTGCAGCAGTAAAAATTGTTGAAAGAGGAAGCGAGCGACTAATTAAAAACGAAATACAACTTCTCCAGGAACTAAAAGGTGCTCCTCATATTGTTCAATTGTATGAAGTCATTGAACAGGAGCAAACACTTCTTGTTTTTGAGTACCTCCAAAGCATCGACCAAAGCCAAATTTTCGCACACTTAAGTTTGAATCGGCTAAGATTCCTTCTCAGCTCCGTTCTTGAAGGTCTTGCTGCAGCACATGCACTTGGCATTGTTCACAGAGATGTTAAAATTGGTAATATCAATATTTCACCCCATTTCAAAGATGTCAAATTACTTGATTGGGGTTGTGGAATTCATGTCTCCAACGATATGTCTTCAAAAGCAGGTTCTAGACAGTGTAGGTCACCTGAAATGCTTATGGGGTATCGTGATTATGGTACAGGCTGCGATACTTGGGCTGTTGGTATATTCATTATTTATCTGCTCTCAAACGGAAACATTCCTTGGAAGGCAAGAACAACAGTTCTAGCACTCAAAGAAATGACACACTACTTCGGTGGAAGGAATTTCATGGAAATTGCACATAAACTGAATCTAGTTATTACCCCTGAGATGGAAGAAGATTGGGTTCAAGAGCCAGATAAGCAGATAGAATCATGTTTTTCTCCACAGTTGAAACATTTGCAAGATCCAGATTTAATTGATTTAATGCACAAGCTGCTAAATTTGAACATTAAAAAGAGAATTTCGGCAGAACAAGCATTACAACACCCCTTTTTCAAAAAATCCAAATAAAGAAAATACTCTATTAATACAATTTAATAACAGATTATGTAAACCATTCTTTTTTTCAGAACAAAGTGGTTATTTCCACTTTTTAAATATATCTAATCGTTGTTTGATGAGCTCAGCAAAACCAATTTTTCATTTTGCAATTCTTGTTGAAAAGTCCAATGTTTGTTTTCTGATGTTATTTCTTTTTCTTTTTGGTGGAAACAATATCGGTAATTGCAAAGTTTGCATTTCACAATAATAGAATCTGAATGATAAGAAATGTCTGCAGTGGTTGGTGGGATCAATGGTGACTTGCATTTCTTACAAAACATCCTTTTTGGGCTGAGTCTAATTTTTGATTTTTTTGCTGTTAAATCCATTTCTGTTCCAAGGTATTGTGAAAGGCAAATCAATTCCTCATCCAACGCAGCTACCTTTGAAATCTCTGACAGAAAATTAATTCTTTCATAAATATTTCTTTGTTGAAGCTTTTGTGGTGCCTTTATGTTTGGCTTGCTCATCTTTTATTTCACAAAGTTTGTTCGAATGCTTGAAATGATAAAACTCATAGAATTAATTGAATATAATTTAACAAAGAAGAAGAATCAACATGGAAACCCAATCTGAAGAAGAAGAAAGACAAAATACACAACCAACCTCAACAGAAGAATACGATAGTGATGGGAGAAGCGAATTTTTAAATTCATCTCAAGATGTAAAAAATATTTATGAAGAGGAAGAAGAAGAGGAAGAGGAGGAAGAAGCAGAAGGGCCTGAACAACAGGATGAAGTTCAACATAATGGTAGACAAAAAGTTCAAAAACCAAAAAATAAACAGATAAATCCACCAAAGTCAAATTCAACTCCAAATAAAAAAGAAATCTCTTCAAATACAAGTAGGATTTGTCCTACTTGCATAAACGTTCCTTTTGATTTGCCAAAGGAATTCTATTTCCTTTGGGCAATTGGAAATACAAAGCAATTTTCCCAGCCTGCGATCAAAGAAAATTAATGCTTTTGAGTTTAAATAATATATATTATAATAAATCTGATTTTGATAAAAAATTAAAAAAAATTCTTTCATTGTATCAAACATACATTCACATCTTCGACGGATAGATATCTAATGAAAATAATTATAAGGTTAACCTTAGTTAGAAATCATCTTTTTTTAAAGGTGCGTGTAAATAACGTATTTTTCAAGATCAAAAATTGTCCACAAATCCAGCTCTTGTTATCCGTCCAGCAATTTCTTCGAAGCCTCAAACAGCAGATTCATCCAGGCAAGTCAGGAAAGATGTTATTAGTCGAATGAGGCATTCAATGACACATCAAGAAACACAAAGAAATGTTTATGATCAAATTGACCTCAAAACATTTTCCATTCCGGAAATAGGTTTATTAACTTCCATACGTGATTCTCTTCGAATATTATATCAAATGACAGATGATGTAATTCGTGAAAATGACACGACACCCGATATTGTAAATCAATTAGAACCAGCTCTTTACTCCGTTAAAGAAACGTATCCTATTTTACATAATGCAGGTGTGAAATATTTTCAAAATTATTATGCCATTAAATCCAAAGCTACTCAAATTCTTAGTTCAGCAGCTGTTCGCATTCCCTTACAAAACTTTAAAAATAGCTGGAATAATTTTAAAACAGTTGTTGATGAAATGTCATCACTTCGCCCTCCACCACATGCCAAACAAATCACAGCCAAATTCAAAGCAATTAGGTCATCCTTAGATAGTATTCGTAAAGTCAACGAAAGTAAAAAATGCCCAACTCCTAGTGTTACTGAAAGTGTAGAAAAAATTTTATGTTTAAACAAAACACTTTCGAACAATATCATTACAATGTTTTCGAGTAACTTTGAGTCGAATTTATTTGAACCATTTAAACGAGATGTTAAAGCATATTTAAAGATTATTAATGAAGCTTTTTCAACAGAATATGTTCAAAGCGGAGTTATGGTTTATGATTTACAGCGAATTAAATCGAATATTTATACTGATTGTAATGAAATCATTGAATCATTAAAAGCGGCATTTATATTCCCAAAACATATGAAAGAAATTGTTACTTTAAAAGATAATATTAATATCGAACTTAATAATATATTAAGTAAACTTTCGATTCCTTTTGTAGTTGTTAAAGCAAATACAAAACCAGAAGATAATAAAACAAATGAAAATGAAACAAATGAAGAAAACGATGAAAATATAAATAATGAAAAAGATGTTGAAAATGAAGAAGAAGATATTGAAGATATAAATCGAAAAATTCATGAAACTATAAGACAAATGTTTCTAATTATGGAAATTGAGTTTAATCCGAATATTAATGTGAATGAATTAGATAATTTAAAGAAGTTAAAAAACGAATTAGAAAAATGGAAATCAAATTTAAATGAAAAAGATAAATTAATTAAATTAAAGCAAACAGAAATAATTAAATTGAAAAATGAATCAAAAGAAAACGAACAATTAATGGAACAAAAAAATAAAATTGTTCAAAATGCTTTATCAGATAATGCAATGACAATCGAAAATTTAAAAAAAGAAATTAATGAATTAAATGAAAAGAACAATGATCTTATTGAACAATTAAAATTAGAAAAAGAACATATCAATATAATCAATGAAAAATGTAATCTTGACTTATTTCGATCGAAAATTCTTTCGATTTCTTCTGATTTAAATATTAAGTTATATAATGATCCAAGAAGTGAATTTATAAATCTTTTAAATTCATTTCATTCATCTGTTCGACAAGAATTTAATATAAAAAACGAAAAAATAAATGATTTACAAAAGCAAATTGATGAAAGTAAAGAATTATTATGGAATTTAAGTGAGAAAACTGAATTAATTTATAATGAAGAAAAAAATTTCATTAAATCACAAAAGAAAGAAAACAATTCTTTATTAAGTATATCAATTCCAGACAATTTGAAATTAACTGAAGAAAAGAAAATGAATCAATCGACTTCATTTGAACAAAAAAAGAAGAAAAATAAAAAATCTGTTTTATTAGAAGATGAAACGTCATTCAAAAATAGTAATACCAATTTAATTCATAGTAAAAAGAATAATAAAACAGCGTCTAATTTCCCACGACATTATTTAATACCGAAAATGAATAATAAAACTAATGAAAAATTACCAAATATTAATTCAACACTTAAAACAGAAACTTTACATTCATTAATTGATTCGATTTCGGATTTAATTCCAGAAATTGATAATAATTTTAAGGATTTAACTAAAACAATTCCTAAATCGAAATTAGCGTTTATTAATTCGATTTTATTAATATCACAAAAACAATCGAAAGAAGAATTATTAACGAAATCAGCAAATGAATTAATTGAATTTCTTCATGAGAAAATTAAAGAAATTTTGGAAAATCAAAACAATTTAATACAAACATTTCAAAACAAAGAAAAACAATATATTAAAACGTTAGTTCAAATTAGTAATAAAATTAATAAATCAATTGATCAAAACAAAATTGAAATAAATGAATCTGAAGATTTAACTGAACAAAGAAATAAAATTATTACATTAATCAGTACACAATTAACAATAATAACTAAAACAATTTCTAAATTAAAAAATAAAATCGAAAAATATAAAACAAATTATATCAAAATACAAAATAATTTGTTAAATAATAAAAAAGAAATTTGTGATTTGTTTTCTATTCCTCAAACAGATGATTTCATTAATGAATGTTCATTAAAATTAAATGAAATTAAAAACGAATATGAAAAACAAATACAAAAAGTTAATATGGAAAAAGATGAAATTTTATCTAAAAAAGAAGCGCTTGAAATCAAAATTAAAGGTTTGAGTTCGAATGATATTAATAATTCTTTTGATATCATTGATACATTTCAGAATGAAAAAGAGAAAAATAAAGAGAAAAATGAAATTTTGGAAAATAAATTAATAAATGCAATCAAAAGTTTACAATCAATTTCATTAATAATTTTCGGTGATTCATATGAAAATATTTATTCACTTTCAGATGATGAATTAATAAAAAAAGTTCAAAGTTATTGCGATAAATATGACGAAAATGATTCCGCTTTAAATGTTAATGAAATTGTCGAAATATTCAATAATGTTTTAGTAGAAAATGAAAAAATTGATAAAGGAAAACCAAAAATTTATTTGCAGAAAATTGCTGAAAACACAGAAAAATGTAATAAATTAATTTCGTTGTGCAAAAATACATATTCATACATTAAATCTATAGAGCAATTGATTTCATTACAATTAAATGAGGAATCAAGGAAAAATATCGAATATATGATACAGAAATATAAAACATCGTTTGATGAAGCAAAATATTTACAAGATGATGTTTATAAAACTGTCGAAGTCTTGTCAAATATTGTTATTGAGTTGTGTAATGTTGTCGAAAAGATGCATCCATTTTGACTTTTCCAACAGTCAATTTTCGGTAGAATTATCGGCCAAATTCTTTCAAATGATTTGTATGTACTCTTTCTCAAACCGATTTTGATATAACGGTTTCATAAAAAATGATCAGAAAATCATCTCCTAAACGTTCAGAAATAACCGAACGGTTAATTATTGGATTTTACAACACGAAGTTTTTGACATAAACCGCTATCAAAAAGTAAGAAAAATCACCGGAGATAGTCATATGACGTGGTTTGTGATTTGAATGTGTTAGAGCGGTTTTGAATTGCGGTTTTAAACGGCATTAAAAATGCCAAAATTTCGGATTAATTTCTGGCAAATTATGATAAAAGCTTTTAGCTAAAAAATAGAAAAAAATATGAATACGAAAGGTATATTTATTTTACTCTTTCTTTACCTTTTCTTGCTTCTTTTGCATTCTGCAGATGAAGTATTGTGCAGTAACTGTGATAAAGCATTCCATGATTGAAACATAGCACCAGATGGATGACCTTTCTCCGTCTTCGATTGGGTTGAAGAAGAGAGCAATAAGAGGTCCAGTGCAGAATAAGATAACTGAACCAACCCATTGTCCCATAAGAATTGGGGCAACAAACATGTTCAAGAAATGAACTGCAATGCTTGGGAATGGGTATGATGGCTTGAGCATTTTGAATGTCCAATTAATATGATATAATCCGGAATATGAGCATGTTCTTGGAGCACACATACCTTCAATGGACTTAGTGCAAGGAATAGTGAATTGAGTTTGCTTGTTGTAAATGGCTGGGATGATTAATCTTAATGACATCAATGTACCAGCAACAAAGCAAAACTTAAGAATATAACCCCATGTTTCTTGTCGTTCCTTCTTTGTGTTTCTGCCATCAAGTGCTGATAAAGCAAGATTTGAGAATAATGGTTGGTAAGCAATATGGATCCAGCCAAGAGCTGTGAAAATAATATTAACAAGGTTTGAGCAGTCATCTAAAACCAAATATTGAACAAATTGTAGAAATTCCATTCCGGCGAAGTACCAGAAGCATGAAGCAATTCTAATCCTTCTCCATTTCTCTATTCTCCATATTGATTTCCCTGACATCACCCATATGCCAATTAGGATTGAGGCGATTGTAAAACCAAGGGTCATTTCCTTGTTGAAGCACATTTGAAAATGTTTTTCTTCAGAAAATTTGACTTAAACATCCTTTATTTTGTGTTCTAAACGGTGGTTATTTTATTGAAAAGGTTCGATCGATAGAAAATATGCTCTAATTGAATGTCAAAGAAAAGCATTGAAATTACGGTGGTTACTGGAGTTTTGTCAGATCGCAAGAAATCTTTTAAAAATGGCATTTATTGGAGTCAATATGTAAATGGCATTTAATGTTTTTGCGACAATAACTAGAAAAAATGGTAAAAATTGATTTTTTTTGATAAAACTAAAAACCATTATTACTCATCGCAATGAAGACGAGATGCATCTTTTTTTTAAAATGTGCAAGCTTATTCAAACGGCCCGAAATTTGTATATTTTACATTGAAATTCATTCAAAAAATAATAAACTGATTTAAGCAATAAAATTTTTTTTCTATTTGGAACGAAAAAAAAAAACATTAAATTTTGATAAATAATAGAGCAGATCAGATACTGCAAACTGGTATTATATGAAATGCAAAAAAAATCGATTTTTTTTTTGATCCAATAATTATTGATTTTTGTGGTAAAGAAAATATTACCTTATTTACCTACTTAAAAGAAAAACCATAATCCAAAAAATATTTCTTTAATTACATGTTTGTAATTTCAATCCAAGTTTCCTCCTTCCAATAATTCTGTTGCTGTTCTACAAATCAAATTAAATGAATCCGTTGATCCCTCCAAAATCTGGAACTTTAATTTTGTTTCCTCACCTGCTAATTCGGGATCACATTGTATCAAAAGAGTTATACCCATAGTCTCATTACGACACAAGATTGTATACTCATCAGGATGAAACCATTGCATTCCGAGTTGTTTCATCATCTTTTGCATCAAGAGCATAGCATCGGTGATCTGGAGACCGTTACAGTCAATTTCGTTTGTTTGTATGGCCTCAATCGACTGCGTCTCCGGAATGTCCCAGTCGGGGCGATTCACCACAGAGTTCAAATATGATGCTGCGTCAAATTGAGAAGAAGAATCACCATTGCTAGTACCGCTATACCCGTACTGAGGACCAAGAAAAAGCTCTTGTTCAAGAAAGGAGTCTGAGGCATTGCTCCCAGAATCAACAGATAAGGACCAATCAATGGATTGATCTAATAATGAACGACTCATTAACATGTGATAAAATGCTTTGGCCATGGTATGCTCATTGGATGTAAGGTCGGCTCGAAGCTCTTTTTCATCGTCATAGCCAATCTTTTTGAGAATGTCAATTATGTCATATGGAACATTGGCCATGTCAACGGGTTGAGAAATGTGTGGAATTGGAATGGGTGTGGGAACTATATAATCTTCGGGAAGATTAATTCTGAAAATTGGTAACTTTTTGATTTCGGAAATTGTAATGCGTTTAGCTGGATCAACTGTCAATAAGCCTTTGATTAACTCCTTGGCTCCATCACTAAATGTTGATTGGAGAGTATATTTCCCTTGTTTGACTTTTGATAATAATGTTCGTATTGATGTATCATCAAATGGTAAAAAACCCTATGTGTTAGATGTAAAATTAAAAGATCTTCAAAACAACAAAAAATTTTATAATTTTTTGTTACTGTTTTGAAGATCTAAAAAAAACATACTGCTAAAAGAGCGTATAAAATAACACCACAACTCCATATGTCGGCTTTCCTTCCATCATAAGGATGACCTTTTATGATTTCAGGTGCTGCATAGTGTGGTGAACCGCATGATGTTTCTGCAATATTTGTTTTGGTAAATCTTGCAAAGCCAAAATCTGCGATTTTGACATTTAGGTTCTCGTCAAGAAGAATATTTTCTGGTTTTAAGTCACGATGGCAAATGCCAAGAGAATGGAGATATTCAACACCGTATATTATTTGTCGGAAGAACTTCATTGCAAGTCCCTCCGGTAAGCATGTATGTTCTACAAGGTAATCGAACAATTCGCCTTTTGAACTATATTCAAGGACAATGTATAAGTGCTTAGATGACTCTAAAAAGTCAACTAATTTAAGTATATGTGGATGATCAACAAGACGCATAAGTACAATTTCTCTTTGAATTTTTTTAAAAGTATCTGGATGATTATGAAATGCACTTTTCTTAATTATTTTTACAGCGAATTGTTGACCTGATTCCTTGTGAACTGCTAGTTTTACTTTCCCGGCTGAACCGGACCCTATAGAATGTAAGATTCGATAGGGTCCAACACATGGCTGTGTTTCCTCCATTAGATTCAAAAGGCAATTCATAGGTTTATTTTTAACGACATAGAAAAGATATCGTCCGTGACAAAAAAAATGTTTTTTATAAAAACCAAAATATCTTTTTTAATAATTGAAATAACATATGTTTTTATCTTTTTTATATTTTAAGTAATTTGGGAGATATTTTGACATTTTATTGTTTCTTTGTATCCTTAGAAATAATAAGATATTTTAGGTTTATTTTATGTAACAAAAGAGAGAGATTTCTGCTTTCGAATTTTTCTGAGCCATGTTTCAACGAAAACATCAAAAAACACTGGAAAAATAGGCTCGTCTATTTATTTGTAGATTTTTTATAATCATTTATTAGTTACAAATAATTGGGTGTTTTAATGACAAGCAAAATTAGAAAAAATAGTCAAAAATTATTGCAAAAATATTATTTTTTTGTTTTTTTGCTTTTCCGGTACCGGAAACCCCATTCAAATTCACATAAAATATTGAAAGATGCCCATAAAATATGGACAGGATGAAATAACAGATATATCTTGCTCAAAACATTACTAAAAACCATAAAAATCGAAATGCTGAATGTTAAAACAAATGAATTTCTATTACTAAGTGTAAATAGTGATGTTTTTCAATTTTTTTTGGAAAATCTAACAATTGCATTCTAAACCAAAAAATTTAAACTAGAACAAAAACACATGGAAGTGTCTCTGATTTAAGTCATAAATCAACCAAAAAAATATCTCCTGGCAATATTTTTAGACAGAAGACAGGTTTTTGGTTTTCGAACGTTAACGTCTAAAGGTTGCCAAAAATTATGACTTTTCCTTCTTCTCCAAGCATTAAAGCTTTTTTTATACTATTTTTTATTAATTCTTTACTTTCCATTATATGTCAGTCATTTTTTGTACCAGATGAATATTGGCAATCTCTTGAAGTTGCACACAAAATTGTTTTTGGCGTTGGACATTTAACATGGGAATGGCGCGACGGTATTAGGTCATTCATATTTCCAACATTCTTTATAATAATTTACAAATTTTTACAAATTTTTCATATTGATAATTATTACACCTTAGTATATCTTCCAAGGATTTTTATGTCATTTATTTTAACACTTTCGGAGCTTGTTATTTGGAAATTTTCTTCATTTAAATCAATGATTTTATATGCAACATTATGGTCCACACCATATTTTGGAACTCGAACGCTTTTTAATTCATTTGAAACATTTCTTACTTTACTTCTCTATTATTATGAAGCCCCTGTTTTTCTTGTTGTTTTTTCATTTTGGGTACGACCCACAACAATTTTTGCGAGTTTAATTTTTTTCAACTTTAAAAAGAATTTTACATTACGTAATATCTTTATAGGTATTATATCTGTTATCTTTTTTAATTTATATGATATTTTCTGGTATCGCCTTATTGGATCTGAGCCATATTTATTTACTCCTTTCAGATTTCATTATTTTAACTTTGTTAAAGAGGTTGCTAAAAAATATGGAACTCAACCATTTCTATTTTATATATATTCTGTAATTCCATCCATATTAGGACCATTATTAATATATTTACCAAAAATTAAAGAGTTTAAATCACGAAAATTTATATTTTGTGTTGTAAGTCTTTTAGTTTTTTCTTTGTCGAGTCATAAAGAAATTCGATTTTTAATGCAAATCTTTCCATTTTTAATCATTTTGATATCTAAATATGTATCAAAGCGTATGATGATATTCAACATAATTCTTCAATTTATTGTTTTTATATTTCTGTCACAATTTCATCAAATTGGTAAAACAAACATAATGCATTACGTATATGATAATATGAAATCAACTTTGTTTTTGATGCCTTGTCATTCAACGCCATTTTATTCTCATGCACATCATAATATAAAAATGGATTTCTTTAAATGTCCTTATGAAGGATATTCGGAATCAAAAGATTTCATACAAAATCCTTTGGAATTTGTTAATAAAATTAATGTTTCGGAATATGAACAAATTGTTACATATTCATCATTCGAAAATATATTAAATAATTGGTTAAGGAAAAATAATTTCGTTAAAAAAGTCCAAATATATAATTCACTGTTTTTCATAGATGATATAAATGAAAGTCATGTAGTGTTACTACAGAAAGAACAAATATAATCAAATATTTGTTTATTTATGAAATAAAAAATGTAAAAAAAATAGAAACTTTTTGTGTTGTTTATTGGAAATTGACATGATGATACGGATTCAATAGTTTATTTTAAAATGGAAGCGTTCACAAGATTTCTTCCACCTCTGAGTTCTTCACGTTATAAGGGACAGGCAGGAAAAATAGCAATCATTGGTGGATGTTTCGAATATACTGGCGCTCCTTATTTTGCAGGTGCTGCTGTTCTTCGTTTCGGTGGTGATTTATCTCATATTTTTTGCGCAAAATCTGCAGCAACCCCAATAAAATCATATGCACCAGAACAAATTGTTCATCCTTATTTACCAGATAATGATGAATTCCAAAATATTGATATTGCTGTGAAAAAAGTTATGGATTGGGCTCCATCAATGCAATCATTTGTTATTGGCCCTGGCCTTGGAAGAAATCGTGCTACGTTAGACTTTACCGAAAAGATAATTGAAAATCTTAAATCCACAGATAAACCAGTAATTCTTGATGGTGATGCTATTTTTTTAGTTTCCGAAAAGCCACAAATTGTTAATTCATGCAAGCGCTTTATTCTCACGCCAAATGGCGGAGAATTTATTCGTCTTCAAAATTCACTTAAATTACCCAAAGGATGCAGTTGCGCGGACATTGCGAATGCTCTCGGAGGTGTTACGGTGTTTGCCAAGGGTAAAATCGATGTTGTCAGTAATGGCCAAATCACCAAAGAATTCAATTTTCCATCATCCAAAAGACGCGTTGGCGGCCAAGGCGACATCACTGCTGGAGCGCTTGGTTTATTTGCTGCTTGGGCGCCTGATAACTACTTCGAAGCTGCCGCTGCTGCATCTGAAGCTGTTCGCAAGGCCGCTGTTTTGGCATTTAGTAAAAAGCATCGCTCGACAATCACAAGCGATATAATCGATGAAATTTGTAACACTTTGCCGGAGACATGGAGAAAAGCTGAAGAAGATGAATAAATTCATAAACCGAAAAATGTTTAAAACTTTTTTCTCTTTAGTGATGTAACACAAAATATTAAATTGTTTCGTAATCAAAATAAAAAATTAACGAATTATGTTGCCATGAAATTGGTTATTGATTAATCAAGATGGATATCTATAGAAAGAGAATGAGTTATGATTGCAAAAATAAAAATATTTCTTTTGAGTGAAAAAATCAAAATAAAAAATTATTTTTTATTAGATCAGTTTTAGTAAAAAAATGAGAGAACTTTTTTTACTTATCTTGAAGTAATTCAACGATATCTTGGTGATCATTATGAGCTGCTTTCGCCAATGCTGTATAAAGTAAAACATATAAATCCCAAATCTCGTTTTTAAACACCAAAAAATTTTGATAAACTTTATAAAACTCAAAGAAATGTTTGTAACTTTAACATCAATGTCGTTTCTTTCAAGAAGCAATAACACGATTTCTGAAGCGCCTTTTTCTGCAGCAAAAATCAAAGGAGTGTTGAACAAATTGAAGAAATATTAAAACATTTTAATAAACAAGATAATTAAAGTGAAATTTGAAACTAGATATAGTTTTCTTTATTAAGTTTTGTATTGCTTATGCAAGCAATAATGATTGAGAAGTTTTGTCACCCTTATCCTTTGGGAAGATTGTCTTACGAACTCTCCACCAAACAATAACTGTGCAGAATGCTCCTAAACACAAACCAGCAAGTACGTCATCAAAGTGATGCCTGAAATCTCTGATTCTTGTGCAACCAACGTAAATTGCAAGAGCAGGGAAAATGAAGCAAACAATTGTCCAGAGCATATACCTGGTCTTGACAAGCTTCTGCAAGAAGAGGCATGGGTATAATAAGCCGGACATTGCACCTGATGAGTGACCACTTGGGAATGATTTGAACTCTTCATCAATATCGCAGGTTGTAGTAGAATTATATCCACAGTAAGCATACATATCTGGGCGAGCACGTCCTACATAAGATTTGAAGAGATTTGTGGTCGTATTATTGAATGCAAAAATAGCAAGACCAATATAAAAAGCTGTCATGGGGTTGAACTTTCTCATAATTTTAGGTGCTTTGAGTGAAATAAAATAGATGGCCCAATAAAAAACAAAAGATCCAATAATGATGATTGTAACCATAAGTTCAAAATTGACTTGATCCTTTTTTGCACGTGGGTAGTTGGAAAGGTCATCTTCTGGTGGGACATATAACTTTTGAAGAGGGGTGTATTTCGATGCAACCCATGTAATGCAAAGAATGGCTGCACAAAGAAGATTTGGCCAATCCAAAAAATAAAGGATTCTATCTTTTGTGAAAAATCCTTTGGATTTGACGTCATTGCCGTTAATGTATTCTTGTTGCAACATTAACCCAATATGTCTGATTCAATAGTCTTTGAATATTTCAGAATAGAAAGCGGTTAAGGTGTTTTTTTATACACATTGTTTCTTTGTCGTTCTAACCACTTCACATTTAACAGTTTAATTCTTCTTCACCAATATATAAAATCTGATTTTTTGCTTTTATGAATGTTTTTCTTATGCTATTTGTTCTTCATTAGATTAGTGCGTTTGGATTTTACAGATTGGCATGACACATATCAAATGATGCATTATGAGATCCTTAATTCAAATAAATATAATAAATTCGGTAGATTATGTTCCAGAATTGTCGACGATGTTAATTCAAGTAGTTCAATTTATTAGGATATAAAACCCCAAATCAATAATTTTAAAACAAAACAATTTCAAAAATTATCAGAAAATATATAAAATTCTGCTCGAATAATTGAAGAGAAAAACATCAAAAACATCAGAAATAATTCAAAATCTAAGTTGAAGGAATCATTAAATCAGAAATAAGAGATCTCGAAACTAATATTATGAATAAATCAATATCACAATTATATGAATACACTATAGAAGAAGTAAGTAAATCTATCATAGAAAAGTGTATATCAAACCTTCGGCAGCGAATACAAGAACAAGACACTAATCATAGTTATGTTTAAACAAGAAAAGTGACAATTGTACCAAGTCTAATAATATATAGTATTAATAGATACTACTCTTCAAGTTTCCTTGAAGTGCCATCTTTTAGAAAGAAATAATTTTTAATTTAATAAGAAATTTTATTAAATGACTGATATTTTCCTTCGGAATCTTAATAATCTTCACTAAATCCAGTGCGAACCGAATGTTTTTAATTTCAAGAAATTTTAATTCTTCTAATATAGTTAGTGCAAACTTTTTTTTTAAATTTTAATAATATATAGAATCAATTTGAAAATGAAATTTCCTCCGAAGTTATAAATGAATATTATGATAATATCAGAATTACATTATATAAAGTAAAAAGCATTGCAATTGAAAATATTATATCAAGACAAAATTAAAAATGATATTCAGGAGATAGAAAAAGATATTTACAACAATGATAATGTTCAAAGTTTTAATGAAATTTATCAAATTGTTTCAAATAAAGCAAAAACAATACTTCGTTTTTATAACCAGTGAAATCGAAGAAAATAATGAAAGTTTAAAACTTCGAAACATTGCAAAATATCAAGAAATCACTGCGCTAAAGGATTTCATTCGATTGACATTGACAACTGCATCAAAAGAAGATACTAATTCACAAAGGATAATTTTGTTAAAAATTATTGACGTCTTCACTGAAAAAGAAGTTGAACAACAAAAACTAAAAGTTACAAATAATCCAAATTAGCAGATGATATCTTCAAATTAGAAAAAATGTGAAAACAGAATTAATTTTAAATATTTCAGAGGCAAATCTCTTAAAAGCGAAATTAAGAATTATCTTGATGCAAATTTAAATATCCAAAATATATATATATATAAAAGATGAAGCTATGAAATATATTGATAAAGAAGTTTCACACATCAAAAAAATTATAGATAAAAATATAGAAAGTAATCCAAGCCATTTCTTATATAATATAATATCAAGATTTTTATCAATGAGAAATGATGAATTGGAAAATTTAATTAGAACAGATCAAAAATAAAAATTACTGTGAAAATGAAACCGTCAAAAATCGTGTTGACGAATTTCTTATGAATGAGTTAAAGAAAAGATAAATTATTATGATAATAGTTTTAAGAATGTATATATATATATTGATGTTAATGTCCTTCAATTCTTATTTATATAAATTTATAAAAAGTTAAATTTTCATGTATTAATGTAAATAATTAATTGTTTGAATGTATTTTTAGATTATAGCTTCGAAAAAAGATACATATCATAAAATTATTAGTTTTATTTGTTATTTCATTATTATATAATTTGATCATAAGCTTATTATACGTAAAATATTTTAAAATAAAATATTAATGTAATTCTGCTGTTTATTGATTCCAAGAGAGCACATAAATTTATTTGTTCATTTTCCGATGTTCTTCTTTCATTTGCATTTTAACAAGTTCATAGTAATATCCTTTTTTCTTGATCAAAGAAGAATGTGTACCTTTTTCTCTTATTTCTCCTGAATCAAATAAATAAATGATATTTGCATTCTGAATTGTGCTTAATCGATGAGCAACAACAACAGATGTTCGATTTTTCATGACTTTATTGAGGGCTAATTGAACCTTTTTTTCGCTTTCTGCATCAAGAGCAGATGTTGCTTCATCAGTTAATAAAATAACAGGATCTCTAATTAATGCACGTGCAATTGCAATTCTTTGTCTTTGACCACCACTAACAGAATCACCTTTTTCTCCAACAAAATAATTAAATTTGCCTTCTAATTTTTCAATAAAGTTTAAAGCATTTGATTTTTTAGCTGCTTTAATAACCATTTCTTTTGTTGCATCTCTTTTGCCATATTTAATATTATCTTCAACAGATAATTGAAATAGTATTGGCTCTTGTGATACAAGACTAATTTTTTGATGGAGCCAATGTGGATCAAGTGTTTTAATATCTTTACCATCAAGTAAAATTTTACCATCTGTAGCATCATAAAATCTTTCTAAGAGTTGAATACAAGTCGATTTTCCTGATCCTGAATGACCTACAAGAGCTCCCATTTCTCCAGGTTTAATTTCGAAAGAAACATTTTTTAATACATGAACATCACGAGATGGATATTTAAATGAAACATCCTTAAATTCAATGTGTCCTTTAAAGTTTTCAATTATATCACCTCCATCAAATGGAATAGATGGTTCTTGATCTAAAATAGCAAAAAGAAGCATTCCTGAAATTAATGCACGGTCTTCTTCTTGGAAAAGCATTTGAAACATTATAATTCCCATAAAACCAAAAAATATAAAACCGAAAAGTGATATTAAATCACTTGATATAATTTCTCCTTTGTCAACTAATTGAGCACCATAATACATATTACCAATAACAACGATCCAAACACTTAAATCAATCAAAGTATTTAAACAAAACAGGAAAAATCCTGATTTTTGATCTTCTTTAACAGCCATTTTTGTTGCATCCATGAATCTTTTACATTCTGATTCTTCATGATTAAATCCACGAACTGTTCGAATTGATGATAATGTCTCATCTGCAATAGTAATTGATATTCCAGTGTACATATAAAGAAGATTATAATGCTGACCCATTAACATTCCAAAAACAATGATTAAAATTATAAAATATGGTAATGTACAGGTTGCAATTAAAGCAATTTTCCAACAATAAAAGTATGAAAGAATAATTCCCAACAAAAATTGACCTATATATTGAAGTTCTTTTCCTTTCGTTTGTCCAAATGTAGCTTGAACAAATTCAGTTTCTTGACCAAGCAATGTTAACATATCACCAATAGAACTTTGATCAAAGAATGAAATATCACTCTTCATAATTTTTTCAAAAACATTTGATTTCAAATTATTCGTAAATTCTGAACCAACTTTCGGCCATAAAAATTCATCAAGAAATTTACAAATCCCTGTAATTATTGCAATGATTGTTAAATAAAGCGCATTGTTTTTGATTTCATTATAATCATAAATTTGAGATGATTCAAAATCACTAATAACTTTAATTATTCTTCCAACAAATAAAAATGTCATAATAGGGATCGCACCAACAACAAGTGAAGGAATTATTCCAAGTAATGCTTTGGGATATTTAAATAACATTTTATATAATCTAACTCTTGTCTCAAAAAGTTGTTTCACATCAAAATCATTTGGTCCGCCTTGTTGATTTGCATCCATGTTTGACTCTTCTGTGGGCCTTTGATGTTGAGAATCTTCAAAATCCATTAAAATGTGATGTGATCTGAACAAGGCCCAACATTTCTGTGGAACGACTATTGAATATTTCAATGTAAATTTCAAAAATTGGTCGTCAAATTTCAATCAAAAACTGCTTTAAGTATTGAAATCACAAGCTTAACCCAAAAACTTTCTTCATGAAAAATTGTGTGAGAAATTGTACGAAAATTTTTGGAATTTACACATCACTATTATATGGAAAAACCATTGGAAGGAAATCAGAACAGTAGAAAAGGAGGAGAATACTTCAAAATTATGAGCTATATCAAAAATAAATGGGCAGTTGTATTGACCATAATATTGCATTTTGTTGTTGGAGCATTACCAGTTATAATGACAATTTTACTCGGAGATATGGTTGATGTTTTTTCTAGTGAAAATTTTTTTGGTGATTTCATTCCTGTTGTTTTAAATATGATATATTATGTTATTGGAATGTTTTTAGCATCAGTTATTTCATATGCAATTAGAATTTGGTGTAACTCAACATTTCCGAGAGATTTAAGAGAAAGAATTTATTGTAATTTGATTGAACAAGGAATTGATTTCTTTGATCGAACTCCTACAGGTGTTCTCATTGGAAAATTATCTCAAGAAATTACAATGATGCAGGAAACTTATTATCAAAAATTACTTAATTCTGTTCAAAAAACTGGTGAATCCATTGCAGGAATAATTGTTGCTTTTATCAAATGTTGGAGGCTTGCTCTTCCTGGTGGAATAGTTATTTTGTTATGTCTTATAATTTATATTATAGGTGATAAAATAATTGAAAACATTTGGTTTAAGTATAATGAATGTTTATCAGCAGCAAATAATAAAGCAGAAGAAGCAATTACATCATTTAGAACCATAAAATCATTCGATAATGAACTTTACGAAGCAGCAAATTATAAAAAGCAATTAGATACTGTTGATAATGTATGTTTGAAAACAAGTCTTACTCAAGGAACAAAAGATGGAATTATTTACATACTTTCAAATTTAATGGTTGCAGCTATTTGTTATTATGGTGGAGATTTAGCAATTCACAAGCCATATTATGGGTACCATAGTGGTGATGTTTTTATTGTTTTTTTTTCCAATGATTATGGCTGTTGATGGTTTAACACAAGCAATATCAATTTCCAATGATATGAACAAATCAGCAGTATCAGCTCAAAAAATCATTGAACTTATTGAGATGAAACCTGAAGTTGATCGTAAAGAAGGTGGGGAACTTAAAAATGTCAAAGGAAAAATTGAATTTCGAAATGTTTATTTCAAATATCAAAACTCAGAAAAATATGCTGTTCAAAATCTTAGTTTTGTAATTAATCAAGGACAAACAGTTGCATTTGTTGGTGAAAGTGGATGTGGTAAATCGAAAACACTTCAATTGCTTCAACGATTTTACGAAATTGAAAGTGGACAAATATTAATTGACAATCAAGATATATCTAAAATATCAGCTGTTAATCTTCGATCTTATATTTCAACAGTTCCTCAAACACCTGTACTTTTTTCAACTTCAATTTTAGATAACATCCAATATTCAAAAGAAGATGCAAATATGGACGAGGTTATTAAAGCAGCTCAAATTGGTAACGCACATGATTTCATAACACAATTACCAGATGGTTATCAATCAATTGTTCACCAAACGAGTTTAAGTGGTGGACAAAAACAAAGAATTTGTATATCAAGAGCAATTTTAGCTAATTCACCAATATTATTGTTGGATGAAGCTACATCTGCACTTGATACTGAAAGTGAAAGATTAATACATGAATCTCTTGAAAAGTTTAGAAATGATAGAACAGTGATTTTGGTAGCTCATAGATTAGCAACAGTTATGAATGCAGACAAAATTTTACTCTTTAAAGATGGACAAGTAATTGAAGAAGGAACACATCAAGAACTAATGGCAAGAAATGGTTTTTATGCTAACCTTGTCAAATACCAACTTCAATAAACATAATGCATCACAATTCTTAAGTACCTTTATTAATCTACAATAACATTAATTTGTATTTTAAAGATAAATGTATTGATGCATCAATTAAGATATATAAATAAGAGATGATAATTGTAATTCCATTGTTGATTTCAGATGTGTTTTGTGAGAATTATATTAGATATGATATATAAATATTCAACATTATTCGATCTAATAAGAAAACGGATATAAAAAACATATTGTCAAAAAAAATACTTTTTAATACCTTGTGAAAAGCATTTATTTTGGAATGATAAATATTATCGCATTATCTAATCACATACAAATGAATGAATATATTAAACTTTTTTAACAATCGTTTACGCACAAACATATACATTTAATTATGACAGGGGAAGAAGGTCAAAAGTTGGAATTTGTACTGGGGGAAAGTAGATTGGCTGATTATTTTTCTTCACCCACTTTTTGTTTATATATTTATCTTTTATAAAGCTTCCTACATCGTCGCCATTATCCCATGAAGGGCGTTTAAAATCTGGGTCAAGTCTTGCTTCATAATAATTATTTGATTTTATATTTCCGTTTTTATACATTGACAATAATTGCTCCTTTGTCCATGTGTCCAACGAGCATGAATGAACTTTTGATATATTTGTTCCTAAAGATCTGTGAATTCCAGAGCATTTAATGCAAATAAATATACCTAAGTTTGTGCTTGCCCATGTTGGATTCCTTTTACCACAATCCGCGCAAGTGTCGTTTCCTTTCATTTTCATTATTTGGCGAATTGATGGCACATTAGAACTCATTTTGATGATCAAGCAATGGTCGGCAGTTTTTATCGTTATTGATTTTAACGGTCGTGATATGGATACAAACGGTTTCAAGCCCAATAAAAAAGTGAAAATTTTGTTTTCTATTTATTCTTCAGCTGTTTCTTCCTCTTCCTCTCCTTCAAGATCGCTAATATTTTCAACTTCTTGGATCAATTCTTCTGGAAGCTGGAAAGATACAGCCTTTATATCAATTGATACAGGTGCTCCTTGTCCAAGTGCAATGAAAGAATTAACATCTTCCCCACTGCAAGCACCCAGAACATGTGATTGCATTTCAGATATGTTGAACTCTTCTTCAATGATAGGTGGTTTTGCAAACCATTTCCATTCGCCACTTGTAAACTTCTCGACAAACTTCTCTGGGACTTCCTGTTTCGAAACACCGATTTTATGTGCATAAGAAACGAGTAGGTTTCCTGGTGTATTTTCCATTTTGATTCCCATCAGATTGCATATGTTTTCACCATCAACTCTTTCAAGAGTATCAACAGCAAGTTCTCGGATTCGACCCTTCCATGGAACTGAGTTTGTTAGTGCAAGTGAGTTTCCACAATTTGTCCATTGCCATTTATCTGTATCGAGAAGAGGCTGACCAACTAAATTACATAGTGTAGTTTTGCCGGTGCCAGGAGCGCCAACAACAGCAATTTGTGTAGCATTTGGAGCAACTGCTGTGATTGTCTGTTTAACTAATTCAGCTGATTCTGTTGGAAGCTTTTCTAAGGAAGTTGCTATTGTTGGTGCAGTCTTTGATAAGAAAGCAATCCAACCTGAGATTTCTTGTGCTGGAACTAAATCTATCTTATTGATTAATATGATTAAAGAGGTTCCATTATGGGAAAGTTCGCCTTCGAGGTCCAAAAACCTGAATGAATAAGGATCACGTGCATCAACAATTTCGATCACACATTGAGAATTTTCTATTGCTTTGAGTAATGAGTCATATGAGGTTTGAGCAGCCATAACACGATCAAGAAAAGTTTGGTTCGGAAGTTTCTTGACATGAACCATTTCTTTTGGTGAAGGGAATAATGTTGGATATGTTTTTTTGAGGTATTCTTGGTGATCACGTGCTCTTTCGGCAACTTTAGAAAAGAAATCCTTCCTCTTCCTTTTAAGTTTTAAATCCCTGTTACGCTTGCCACTTAACTTTCGACGTGGATTCCTTATAAGTTTTTCTTTTGCGCGTGCAGTTCTATGTCTTCCCATTTTTTTGCTTGACCAAAACCCAAGCGAACAGACACTGTCAAAAATTCAAACAATTACAACGCGCAAGGAGGCCGTTTACTTATGAAAAGAAATTCTCCACTTGGTGAAGATTGTCTTGAGCCAAAGGGACCAGTGCCTCCTCCTTTATTAATATCAGATGAAGGAGTTAATGAAAAAGCAACATCACAAGTTTTTAAGCCAAGTTCAACTTCATTTCTTGAATTTCTTTTTAAAATTCCTTTAATTTCTTTCAATCCTTTTATTTTTCTTCAAAGCCAAGATCAGGAACCAAGTGATCTTCTTCCAGGCTCTCTACTTGAAACTTCAAATTTATTTGGGATAGAGATTGATCGTCAGTCACATATCAAAAAAGCGGAAACATTCTTTACAGATTTAAACCATAGCGTAGAGAGAAACACACAAAATTTAGATTTCATAAATTCCAATTTTTACGTTATTAACTTTCAAACTCAAATAATATCACATAATAACAAGGACATCTCACTTCAATCTGATCATGCTGTTGATTGTGATGGTGTAATTTTCCAAATTATCGATGATTCAATTCATATCCAAATCCACACCACAAAAAAATCATTAACAATTGAATCCTATTCAAGTCTTATAATCGACAAAATCACCAGCAATTTAAATCAACTCCGGATAATATCGGAAAATCTTACAATTGATGCAAAACTTCAATGTGATTCACTTCACTTGATTTCAAATGAATTTATAACAATTAACGAAAAGATACAAATCAATAATTCATGTTTACTTCAATCCAACGAAATCAACATTCGAAATGAAGTCAATGGAAATTCAGTTCTTATATCCAATGAATGTTCCATTACAAAATCGACTTTTAATTCTAATTTTTCTTTTATATATTCCAAAGAATCATTAACAATTTCATCAATTTTTAATGTTAATACATTAGTACTTCAAAGCCCAAAAATTAATTTAGCAACAAAAGAAGAAAATATAATAACAAATGTTTTCATTAAATCGAAATCAGTTTCAATTTCATCGAAAATTAAATCGGAAAAAATGATAATTGAAACCGAAACAATTACATTTGATTCTAAAACAAATGTTAATGTTACTGACTTAACCCAAATGTATTTCATTCCTCGAAATGGAAGAAAAACAATTGGAAAAAACAGCGGAATTTTGAAATTTAATAACTTTTGGTTCGAAACAATTATTTTTAATGAAAAATTAATTCCAATTTTTACGAATACAAAATCTATGATAATTCAAGGTGCATTTCTTTTAAATATTGGGAACTTTTCAAATGCTGGTAATATTATTATTCGAAGTTTAAGCATATCATCGAAATCACAATTTTCTTCATCTAAAAATAGTCAAATTAAATTCGGTGATTTACTCGTTGTAAACAAAAGTGGCAAACTTGTGGTTAACGGTCGCGTTGAACAATATTCTTATTTAATTCCAATAATATTAAATAGTGGAATTATATCTATTAATAATACAAAAGATATTATAAAATGTCAAAAAATTGTCTCTAATAATTATTTTAATGGTTCTTTTAAAATCGATGCAAATGATATAGTTTCATTTGCAGGTAATAATGAATGGAAAAATGTTTCGATTTCATCGAAACAAATATCAATTGTAAAAAACTGTGAAATAATTGGAAATAAAATAAATTTGTCATGTGATTTGTTTGAAATTGTGTTCTCTAAGCTAAATGCATTAAATAGTTCTTCTTGTTTAACAATAAAATATACGAATGAATTCATTGATGAAAATGGTACATTTGATGGATGGTTAAAATTTGATAAAATTAAAGAAATAAGAGAAACATCAGAAGAAAGAAATCAAACAGAAAGTGAAACGCCAACAAAAAATAAAAATGTGGAAAATGATTTTGTTACACCACAGTCGGGTAACAAAAGAACTATACCGAAATATATGGATTAATATAAAAGTTGTTTGATGTTTATTCTTTTTACTTTTCTTTTATGTAATAAAGTGAGAAATGTAATGAGGTAAACACATTGAATTATGATGATGGTTTGCAAATAAATTCCAGATCAAATTCATAAACAAAAGCATTTTTATGGTTTTCTCTTTGAAAATTGTAAATATCAATTCTTAAGTTAAACAAAATATAAATATCTTATTATAATATGCATATAATATGAATATTAATGTAAAGCTTTTCATATATTTTATGTATATTATATTGTTTATTCAAAAAAATTAATTTTATTAATGTTGTTTCAAGATATTGTGGTTTAAAGAATTTTATGCTATTCAATAAAGCATTTTGGGATTTATAGTAATGAAATCAACTTTTTTAATTCTTTTATGATATCCTTTATTCCACAACAAGACTTTGTTCCATTTATACCGAAATATCATTTAACTTCTGAAGATGATTACGAAATAAATGAGAAATTTGACTTATTCATTCATGATTTGAATATCTCTAATAAAGCAATTGAAAAATTATCAAGTTACTCATTTGAATTAAAACAAATGTGCCTGAAGGATCAAGCATATATTAATTCTAGAATTCCATCTCCAGAGTGTTTAATTAAGTTTATTGAATCCACACCTTATATGGCTTCATTCCAATTGTTAAAACTACTTTTGGAAACAGGTGTCGTTTCATGGTTAGAAAAATTTATACAGATTGGGTTTGAATTTCTGGTTAAATATTTTTTAACAATGAATTTATTGAATGATCAACAATGTCTTTATGTAATTCTTCAATGTTTTCAAGTTATTTCAAAAATCCATAAAGGAAGAGAAGAGTTATTGAAGAACAAGAGATTTTTTCATATAATTTTAAAGACAATAGCAATTGAAGAACCTTATTTATTTGGGATTATGATTGAAATTCTTTCATTATATCCAAGTCATTCCAAATATTATAAAAGAATGATATCAGATTCAAACACATTAATTTTTCAAAGCATTATGTTTCATTGTCAAAATACTCTTTCACCAATTGTATTTAGGCAGATAATTTTTTTTATTGAATCTGTTCTAGCATCAGGGAATAGATTAAATTATATATTTATGTTAAAACAATTTGGAGTTTTAAAAGCAATAAAATATGTTAAGACTTGGAATGATGAAATTGTTCAGGATATGAAAAAAGAATTTATTTATAAATTTAAAAAAGAGACAAACATGTTTAAAGAAAGTTTCCCATTTATTAAAGGAAAATTCAATCCTTTAAGTTCAAAATCGACTTCGAAATATTTATTAAAAAACGCAGATAAGTTAAAAATAAAATCAATAAATTTATATCTTGTTGATATTACAAGTAGATTTCCAGAACGAAACGAACAACTTCAAAACTTTTTATCTAATTTCTTATTCATATATCGTCATTTCTTATTCAAAAAAGAACAAATCACATTAGAAAATTGTGCTCTGCTTGCATTAAGTCAAGATAAATTATTATCTAATTACCTTTTTGAAAAAGGATATATAAAACTAACAGATATTAAACTCCAATTATATAATTTAACTCATTTCATTGATGTAAATCAATTTAAAAATGATAATTATCTCATAGAGTTATCTTCTTCAATAATTCCACAAAGTAAAATTAAGGTAATAAATGAAAACTACAATGAACTCATTACAAAAATTAATAATATCAAGGGAAAAAAGTATGAGTTTGAACGCATAACTAACAATATTTTTAAACATAATAAAGAAAAAATTTTAGCATCAACAAACTTACCAATTGGCCAGCTTAATAATATGATCATAAAGGTCAAAGCAATAAAAGATACTTTAAAAAATACCACAAATAAACTTGATTTAGATAATTCTTTACCTTTAGATTCAACAGATATTAATTTAGAAGAGCCTCTATCTCTTCCTCCCCCTCCACCACCACCACCTCCTCCTCCTCCAGGTAATACACTATTATTAACTGGAGTTCCTGTTACTAAACTCAATAAACCACCTCCCATTAAAATGAAATCAATGTTTTGGTCTAAAATCAATGATTCTATGATAGAACCTACAATTTGGAAAAACATTGATGACTCCAAAATTTCTCTTAATGAAAAACTTCTCCTTGATCTATTTTCAGCAACTAATCCAAAAATAATTCGTACAATGTCAACAGGAGAATTGGAAAAAGAATCACAGTCAAAAATTTCATTTATTGAATTAATTGATGCCAATAAAGCAAAATCAGTAAATATACTTTTAAGTAGATTAAAAATGACGCATGAAGAAATTGTTCAACATATATTATTTCTTGATGATGTATTCACTGAAGATCAACTTGAAGGAATGATATCTTATCAACCAACACCAGAAGAAGTTAAAACAATTTCAAACTTTAAAGGAGATAAATCTCTTTTAGGAAAATGTGAACAATTTTTCCATACACTTTTAAATGTTGATAATATTTCTTTACATTTAGAATTAATGAGATTTCAAAAAACATTTGATTCACAAGTAAGTGAAATTATACCACCTTTAAAATCATTCATATGTGCATTAGATATCTTAGAAAAATCAGAAAATTTTCATACAATTTTAGCAATCATTTTAAAAACAGGAAATTATTTGAACGGCGGAACAACAAGAGGTGGTGCTTATGGATTTAAATTAGATTCTTTATCTAAATTAAAAGACTTAAGAAGTAATCAAAAAAATTTTACTTTATTACATTATATTGTTTCTGTTGCATATGAAAAGTATCCAGAATCAGTAAAGTTTTTAGAAGAATTTGAAATAATGAAGGAATGCCTTCGTTCCGATATTGATATAATTACAAAGGAATTAGGAAACATAACAGAGATATTAACCAAATGCCAAAATTTTATGCCTCAAGCAGAAAAACTTGAGCAAAATGGAGATATGTTTTTTAAGAAATTTAAAGAATTTGAAATCAAAGCATTGCCTATTTTGGAAGAGGCAAGAAAAGGAATTAAGGAAGTTAAAGAAAAATATAATCAAACTTGCATTAAATATGCAGAAGATCCAAACGTGATGAAGTTTAGTGAGTTTGTTCAAATTTGGTGTGATTTTGCAAAAAGCTTTTCAAAAGCTAAAGAAGATCTAGATAAGCAAAAAGAGCTCGAAGCAAAGAAAAAGAAAAGTTCATCAATAGGTATAAAAAGGGGAAGTCCACTTGCTCCAAAAGGCGATTTATTAGATGTAGTTTCAAATTTCAAAAAGAGGAAATCATATGATTAAATTCTAATTAGAAATAACCATGTAAAATAATATTTAAAAATAAACTTTAAAAAAGATTTTCTTTTGGCAACATTTCAATGATAAAATGAAAAGTCATAATTAATCGTTTTTATTCTTACCATAGTGAGAAATAGCCATTGGTAATAAATGCCGAATGTTAAAATTGAAATTTCAATTTTATCTGGATGATATGTTGTAAATTATTTTTTGAAACGTTGTAAACCTTTTGAATACTATTTTCTGAATTTTCCGATGAAATTTTTGGGTAAACGTATCCTTTACGCGCCCCTATGAAAAAGTTTCCCTTATTCAATCTACGCACGATGTTGGCCTGACCTCTGAAACTCATAATGACAATTGATTATCTCGTTGCTTTACAATATGTAATCGCTCCATTTGTAATGACTCTCGTTGGATGGATTTATTCTATCCTTAGGCAAATGAACTTAACAGAAGCCAATGATTTTTTTAAAACACTTATTATAGCTGTTCTCCCAGGTTTATATTTCCACCAAGTTGGCATCCAAAAAACTAGGTACCCATATATTGTTCTTCTCAATGAGATTTTAGTTGAAATAACAATTCACATTTTAGTTGGTATTTTTTGCTTAATTTTACCTCTTCGTGATAAGTACAAATGCTTCCTTGAGTGTTGTATCACTCTCTGTTCACCCAACAATCTTTCTTGCGGATCTGCCATCGTTTACTATTTATTTGGCCAAGACTACGTATATGTACCAATTTTCCAATCCATTGTTCAACATTTAATTCTTACACCAATTCATGTTTTTCTAACATATAACATTATCAATTGCGATACCTCAACATCTGAAGTTACTGATCATAAGAGTAGCACTGATGATGATTCTGAACCAAGAGGGGATGGAATTGATCATAACGATGGTCAGCCACTTTCCAACATTAGTGATGAAGAGATGAATGTTGAACATGAAGCCAATCTCCACATAATGACTGACTCGAATTCACATTCCGAAGCCCAAAAAGTATCGCGTGGGTGGGCTACTTTTTGGAATTTCGCAACCCCAATTAATGTATGTACACTCATTGGCGTCATTTGGAGCTCAACCCGATTGACAATGCCCCCATTCCTTGAGCAGTTTGTGCTAAACCTAGAAAATGCGTCATTTTCCTCATATCTGTTTATCATTGGAGTCTTTGTTCAAAACTTCTCATGGCGTTGCGGAAACACATTGCACACGTACGTGTATTTGTTTGCATCATATTTCGTTCCGTCATTCATAGCACTCTTTTGGTGTTGGGTTTGCGGAATGGAAAAGGACCTCACGAAAATGATTGTCCTGACTCATGCACTGCCAAGAGATATTGCGCCATTCATTTTGTTTTGTGTAAATAAGGGTCAATTCGATGATATTGCATATACATTTTTCTGGTCACAATTCTTCCTTGTACCAATGCAAATGTTGTGGGTTGCACTGATAAATAATATAGTCATTTAGATGTTATAAAGCTAAAACTGAAATTAGAATTATTTTTTTTTAATTGTTCTTCTTCCATCGCTTCAAGCCACCCAACTAAGTGATGGCAATGAATCGCGCAAGATGATTTGATTAAGGCTCTTGATGACCATTCATTAAATCATTAAGTTTTGTGACCTGACTTTCTTCAACGATAAGATATCTTATTCAATTTCCCTATCGATGATCAGAAATAACCGTTTTATCTCAATAATTTCGGTTTTTATCCGCTTTCAAATGTTTGAATGAAAAACGATTAAATAATTAATTAAGTTTCCTAAAAGTCATGGAAAAAATATAAATAATTTGATAAATATTAAGTATTACATACGTAAGAAACATATTACCTAATATGTTATTTTATATTCAGAATAAAATTAAATTTCTAAGAATTGATGTTTTTAATTTAAAATTAATTTTATGAGAAAAAATTAAAATCCTGTTTTGTATATATTTACATAATTTGTTTCATTTATTTGTGTGTATTTTTATGTTTACTTACATTTTTATATTTTCTATTCATAAGTTACAAAACATCTTATCTGAACGCTTGTTTCCCTACAAAATGGGCACACATTGTTCTCCAGGAACCATTTTGAAGAGCATTCTTTGCATATTGTATGACCACAAGGTAATATAACCGAATCCACTTCATTTGTATAACAGCAACAACACAAATTATCTGTTTCAGAAAAATCAAATCTTTTCACAACGCTTTCTACAGGCAAATCACACAAATCGCAAGTTTTCGGTGTTTCACCGAATGAGTCCAAACACTCTTTACAATAAATTGAATGTCCACAAGTAAAGAAATGTAATCCCTGTGTTACTTTTCCGCATTTAAAGCATTTTCCAGGAATCAATGGATATTTTTTATTGGGATCACGCATATTATTAACATTTGCATTTAACTCATATTTCCCGAAATTATCAATAAAAGTATTTTGAACAATTACATTCCATTTTGTATCAACCACAAAAAGATTATTGGTTACTTTTCCTTTGTTTTCAGCAAAGTCAAAAGTGTCAATGATTGGCACTTTTGTATCGTTACTTTGATTTTGTTTGATGTGCTGAACAAAGTCATTAATGTCTTTCTTCTTTATGCGCTTATCAACGTTTGACATTATTATATCTTTAAGTTGCCCAGCGCCACCATGATGAAACCATCCTACATGTTTAAATGGACCAATCATTGCAAGATTTGAACATGAAATCGATCCTCCTGTATATACATTAATAGCATTATTTGATTGTCCTAATAAAACGCAATTCTTAAATACACCAAAACCACCATCACAGATATCTATAAGACTGAATTCACTATTTGAAAGAATACAATTATCAAAAGTGACACTCCTTGAATCGCTTATTCGAACTGCTGAAATTCTGCAATTTTTGATTGTGGAACCAGTAATTTCTAATGAAGAATCTGTCCTAACTATGAACCCTGACATACCTGAACCTTTAAATATTGAATTTTTGACGAATCCCTTTGATTGATCACAAATTGCGCAAAGTGGCCAATCAGCATTTTCAAATATACAATCTTCGACTTCAACTTTACTTTTAATTTGTGCATTAATTCCATTTCCTTTTGACCTTGTGATATGAGATTTATAAATAGATAGTGAACTATTATCAAGTAAAATCGATGTATCTGAATCACTCATTTCGGTATTTTCGATACGATTACCAAATGAATCCCGTAAAGATATACATCCGATTTTATGAAAACGGAATATACATTCGCTAATGTGTATCTTTGATAAGAATCCAAATAATCCGCAATAATCAGATTTTTCGATAATACATTTTTTCAACGAAATGATCGAAAAATCGATTAAACAGATTAATTCGGATTTCCCTTCTGTAAATGTTGTGTCTTCTACATCAACATCTGCAAACATTGAGCATGACAAAAGTGATTCTTTACATCCGAAAATTTTGCATGACTGAATACGGCACTTTGAAGCGCGTGTGTAAAATTCGTTTGGTGTTCCATGAATTCCAATACCAAATAATTTGGATGGCCCAAAAGTTGATTGGATTATTTGACAATTGGAATTTTCTGAGACGTCGAGTAAGTACGCTTCTGGAGAATCTTTGATTTGGACATTTCGAAGAGTTATGGCGGAATTTTGGATATAAATACAACCAATGAGGTTAAGACCTGTGATTTGGAAATCTGAGACATTGTGAATTAATATCATTTTGCATTTGTATTGAAGTTCTGGATTAAATATCAAATGCATATTTGTCGATATATTTAAAACCAAGTCACTTGAGTCAGTGGAATCTACTGGAGGTAACACCTGTAATTCCGGTGTGGTTTCTTCTGTTGCTTTGTAAGTGCCAAGTTGCTGAAAATTTATTGTATTCATCTTTTGCCCGATAAACCACTTATTTTTGAATACTTTACACACGCAAAATTTCTTTGACACCTTTTATTTCAAACAATTAGTTGAAAATTGTCCAACCTCATTATATTTTGCATTACGAATTAATGGATACGAAATGGATACCAAAATATAATATTTGAAATATAACAAATTGTTGAATAATTATGCAAATTTGCCTTGAAATTGGTTTCACGAAAGAGTTTTATAAACAGAATTACTTCAATCGGTAATATTATTGAAAATCGTCTATAATTATTTAAAAATATTGATGTAAAACTGCACAGAGGTTCACGTTCATAAATGTTAAGTTCTGCTCTTAGTTTACTAACAATATTTAATCTAACTGCATGCAGAAATCCCATAACAGATTTGATAGAACACATTTAAATAAAATTAGTCTGAATTATACTTTATAGGGTGTTCCACCCCAACCGTAGTATCTCACTAATTTTTAAAGTTTTTTCAAATTTATTAATAAATATGAAATGTTTATTAAATATACTCTCCATTTGTTTCAATAACTTATTTAAGTCTTTTTTCCCATTCGTCAAAAACGCTTTGCAATACATCTTTCGGTATATTTAATAATATTGAAGTCACTTTGTCTTAAACCTCCTCTCTACTATCATATTGATATCCTTCCATTTTTCCTTTTACATATCCGAAAAGAAAAAAGTCTGAAGGAGCTATATCTGGGGAGTAGGGGGGATGAGGTGCCCTTTTGAGCTTGTTGGAGTCCATATATAAAGTTGTGAATCTCGACGTATGCGGTTCTGCATTGTCGGCATGTACAGCAATTTTTCTTGTGTCCTTTTTAAAGTTTGTACCATTCTTTCTGGAAAGTTTTGATAAAATATATTTTACATAATATTGTGAATTAAATGTTTCACTTTTTGAAAGAAAGTCAATAACTTTAAATTAGTGGGGATTCCAAAAAACCGTCAACATCACTTTTTTTTGAGTAATAGTCCTTTTGCTTATTGTACCTCGTGGTGTTCCTCGTGGTATCCATTGTCGAACATAATAATAATCATAATAAAACCAGGACTTGTCACCTGTTACAAAATATTTATAACTGTTATGTTTTGCAATTTCTAATGTCTTTAGACATTGAATCGATTTAGTGACTCTTTGTCTTTTAATATCTTCCGTAAGTAAATGCGGAACCCACTTTAAAAGTTTATTTTCATATCCAAGTATTTCAGCAAGGTGCCTATATACAGTAGTGTTTGGAATCTCTGTTAACTTAGCTATTTGCCTTACTGAAGCATATGGAAATTTATCTAAAATTTCCAAAATTTTTAAATCAACATTATCGTCAATAATGAAAATCGGTTCACTAATGTTAGGTGACATTGTTTGACTAAAACTTCTTTGTCTGAGGTATTTACAGACTGTTGAGTATGAAATACATTTTTCTACCAATATGGTCTCCATTTTGATATGAATCGCTTTTGCTGACATTCGTTTCATCGCAAGATATATTGTGATTGATTTTTGATCAAGCTCCATTATGGTGGGGTAAAAATTTTAAACGTCATTTTTTTGCATTCAATTGAAGAAAAATCGACTATTAGTTAATGATAGACATGACAAAAAAATATTTTTTAATAAAAAATAAAACCCATTAAATTTAGTGTTTTTATTTATATGACAAATATTGTTGTAACTATCCTATATAAAGAGATACTACGGTTGGGGTGGAACACCCTATATTTCAACAAAATTCCTATGGAATTGACATGCAACAAATTGCAATTAATAAAATTAATACGAATAGTTATTAAGGCGAATAATAATACACTTCACTATAATTATAATTCACAATAAAAAACAATTTAAGGCGAAAAATATATTTCATTACATTAATCAAAACATAATAATAATAATAAAATATGTCATTACAAAATAATTCGAATAATAATAATATATTTCATTACAAAATAATTCGAATAATAATAATATATTTCATTACATTAATCAAAACATAATAATAATAATATATTTCATTACACAATAATTCGAATAATAATAATATATTTCATTACAAAATAATTCGAATAATAATAATATATTTCATTACAAAATAATTCGAATAATAATAATATATTTCATGCCATTAATCAAAACATAATAATAATAATATATTTCATTACACAATAATTCGAATAATAATAATATATTTCATTACACAATAATTCGAATAATAATAATATATTTCATTCCATTAATTAAAACATAATAATAATAATATATTTCATTCCATTAATCAAAACATAATAATAATAATATATTTCATTCCATTAATCAAAACATAATAATAATAATATATTTCATTCCATTAATTAAAACATAATAATAATAATATATTTCATTCCATTAATCAAAACATAATAATAATAATATATTTCATTCCATTAATTAAAACATAATAATAATAATATATTTCATTACATTAATCAAAACATAATAATAATAATAATATATTTCATTACACAATAATTCGAATAATAATAATATATTTCATTACATTAATCAAAACATAATAATAATAATATATTTCATTCCATTAATCAAAACATAATAATAATAATATATTTCATTACATGAATCAAAACATAATAATAATAATATATTACACAATAATGCGAATAATAATATATTTTATTACAATTTTCATTAAAATTCCGATATTGTTTCCTCTCCTTCGAAGTATTCTGTTGGCTCTGCGGGCCCCGCCAGTCCATAAATTTCGTTCATTTCCCTTTGCGCCAGTTCCTCACTGTATAGCTCTATATCGTGTGGTGAGACCTTCTTAATTCCAATCAAGAAGCTTCTTAGCGATTCCTTAAACTGTCCATAATTGGTTGAGTACATAATCAATGATCTTGAGAACTCCAAAAGTTCAGCTTTTTCATGTTGAGGGTATACAGCCATTAACTTCAAAGTTAATTCGTTTGCTAAAAAGTTTTCGGAGTCTTGATTTCCACACAAAATCACTTTATGTGAATGAATTAACAAAAACAAATGCTGAAGTGTTCTAGTTATTGGTGAGAAAATGAATTTATGTGCACGGTCAGTCATTACAGAGAACAATTCGAAAACAATTGGCATGAAAAATGTATCATAAAATATTTGCTTGAATTCTTGATCTTGATTAACGTCAATATCAGAGATCAAATTCGATACGCAATTAAATGCAAGTGTTGATATCTCATTAACAGGATGAGAAACGCCCCATAACAAACAATTTAATAACATCGAAAATGTATCACTTTGGAATGTACGTAATGATGAAAATACTTTCGATAAAATGACTGATAATAATCGGAAATGTGATAATCGAATATCAGGATAACTATCGAAACTATCTTTGATCATATCAAACGTAGGCTGAATGATTGAAACAAACAAATCATTTAAAAAAATCGATGAATCATCTCCAAGTTTCAGAATTAATGTAGTGAAACAATCTAAGATTTGACTATATCGAAATCTTGGATCTGATTGATTATAATCATTCATTAATGATGTAATAATATTTGGTACAATATCTGATCGTGGATTTGCTTCGAAAAATGATTCAAATAATTCAAGTAATATCGTTTTCGTACGGATTAAATTTGGATGCCCTTCAAATCGATGGATTTCAGAGGTATAAAAGTTACACAAATCAATGGTCTGCTTAACAACTTCAATCATTTGGGGAAAATATGCAAAATCGGATATTAATAATATCTTTGAAAATATATGTATCGGAAACATAACTTGCATGGAGATATTGTCTTCACAACAATTATCAGGTGTAAGTTCTTGTTTAAAGCGCTCCCAACTTTGTAAAGGGATGACTAAGAGTTGAGAGATAAATTTGGGCTTATCTGAGAGATTCGGATGATACTTAATTAGAAGAGCAATGGACTCGTACAACACTGGAACCGATTCCATTGGGATTTGGGATGCTATAAGTGATATGTTATCGAGCCATTCATTTAAAAATGACTTTTGTTGTCCGGGATGGAGTTGTAGTAATGGTTTGTAACAGCGACTGATCAACGTCTTGAAGATATTGACTGTCATCACTTGTAATGGCGGATATTTGATCTGGAGAAAAAATGCTATCTTGTCTGTAAGTTGCTTAAGGATGGGCCAATTGTTAAACAGAAAACGTGGATACACTGAGCAAACAAACATATAACACCCGCAAACTAATGCCTTACATTGTTCATTACTTTGTAATTCGATATACTTAATGATAATATCTAAACACGTGTACACAAAGACTTGCTCACGGTCACGTGGAAATGATCCTGAAATTGCTCCGATGGCCCAAGATGCTCGTAATATTTCATTCACATTTTGAGCATTCCTTAAATGTTCATATAACAATTGCTCCATACTGTCACGTGATAAGTTCGAAAAGCAGACAAGTGTCGAGCGCATGTTTTCATACAAATCTGGTTGAGCTTCTTCAATGTCATATTGCAAAAGTGGCGTAAATTCCGGCGGTTTTGCCATCCTTTGAATGAAAATTCGCTGCAATTGAAAAATGAGTTCATTCGGCGGTTTGACTTTATGTTGTTCAAGAAAAAATATCTTCGAAAGACTGAGCCAATATTCGACTGCTATCTTAAAGGAATCGGGTTGTGCGACCATAGTTAATTGGACAAGCCATGAAAGTGCAATGACTGCAGATTCAGATAATATTCCCAAAAGTAAAACTGAATGATCCAGAACTAAGAAATGCCCTAACGTTAATATCAATTGACGAACATATTCTTCTGTTTGATATACATCTGTGATGAAATGACTTTCACCTAATGTTCGTTGAATCATACCAACCAAAATTTCGAAGATTTGGTACATGTTCTTTTCTGCTGTCGAATATTGGCCAATTGATTCGAAGCATAAAAGAACTTCAAATCGGAAATTTGGATTTGGAAATAGATTTACAACCATATGACGACATAATGGCGATTGGATGACAAGGTCGAGATTAATCCATCGTAAGTAGTGTGATAATGTTACCAACGTTTGTTTCATTAATTCAATATCTGAATCTTGTTTCAGTAATTCTTCAATAAATGAAAATATTAATGTAAAGTCATTGTCAAGTGCGCGCGATAGTTCACTTTGTCGATTACTTGTGATCATTTCGTCTGTATATTCATGAATTTCTTCTGACAATATTGAGAGAATTGATAGGCCGTTAAGTGCACTACTTCGAGTGGTTTTACAGGTTTGAAGAAAATCATGCATAAAGCTCGGCCAGTTCATCGGCCATTCATTTTTCAAAATAATTATTAAAACTTGATTAGCTGCGGAAAGAAGTTGTGGGGGAGCCATTTCATTACTCCATCTGAATATAAGTTCGAAATAGAATTTCTTGAAATATTGCTTTTGTTCGTCAGGGAGACTTGACCAATACTTTTGAGCGCCATCATAAAATATCTCCAATGCGACAAACCTTGATTGCATACTCTGTGATAACGAAATTATTTGTTGGGAAACGATCCAAGCGTCAGATCTTTGTTTAAATTTCAATAATGCTTCATGTGCTTCTATTCCTACCGGGGTCCCAGCTTGATAATAAAGGCGCTGAACAATTTCGTCAAAGAGCGGTATATCGACTGGCGTTCCTTCCGTAGATAACAGTTCCATTTTTTGAGTTAACGGTCAACACTCAATAATTTAATTGTTGTAAAATATTCAATTACTTGAAAATAAGAATTAGAAGACGTTTAATTTACTTCATGATTCTTCCAGTGATCGTACGGCGAACCTTTTGCTTGGGCTCTGGCTTGGCAGCGTCGAGGATTTTGAGCATCATGGTGGTCCTAGCTCGCATCTTTTGGTGCATGAAGGCTTTAGCACATTTGATGTGATAATGAAGATAATCACGGAACATTGGAAGATAGAATGAGATGTCTTCTCTCTTACGATCTGAAAGTTGTGCGGCTTGAAGACTAATTGTAACATAGGCATACATGTTCTTGTCTTTCGTTGGAAGATCAAATGCCCCTAAATCAGCTGGTGGATCATTGGAATATGTAACAACAGGAGCATTCTTAACACGTGTACGAGCTGCTGCAAGTTCTTGGAAGAAGACTCCGGCAATGATTTTATCGCCAGGATCACTAAATCGAATTGAAAATGTACAGGCGGCCCCTTGTGATGTTGGCGTGATAAAGTAGCTTTCCATTGTGGACCTACGGAATGGGATCTCAAATGGTGCAAAGTTGGATTTGGCGGTAACTTGTTCGGCAACAAAAATTATTGGTGCGCCTAAAACATATGCTTTCATTCTTGAGGCAAGAGTGATCATGTCCTTTTGTTCCTTTTCGTTCATTTGAGTAAGGTTAAATTTGATTGCATGGGTATATTTGATTGCACCTTTTGCTTTTGGTTCAATCTTATACTTTCCATAATATTTTTCATAGGCTTCTTGTGCACCATATTCATCAAGTTCTTGTGCACAAGCAATGTACATATCGACTTCAATGTCATTAGTCTTTTTATCAACATGAAGACGGAATTTAACGCCATCAAAGTCACAAAATAGGTACTCGCCTGAAAGCTTTTCGTGTGGCATAAGGCTACGTTCGAGAAGGTTCCTAAGAATCGCAGATTCAAACTCAAGAATGATCATTAAAGATCTTTAAAAAAAGTAAATGAATTTAATTCAAAAATTGTTAGTAACCGTTTGATATGAATTGTTATGTGAAAAATTATTGGTTCGTATAAAAAAATAAAAACAAAAAATGAGAAATTTTACGAATTAATGTGAAATCATGATATTTAAATGTCAAACCAAAAAACTATTCTAATCTTTTCTGATTTTTCATACGCACTTTTTGGGGATTCATCCCATTCCCAACTAGGAATTAACCCGACTTTGTCTGCTCGTTCTTTAAGAATTTCAATGATTGGAATAAGGACTTTGTTTTCGGTTTCCCACTCACGAAACTGCCAAGTTGGATCACTGGTACCAAAACAATAACATTCAGGAATAATGCCACGTTCATCTAATGCTTTTTGACTTTGAGGACTAATCATTCCCCCTTGCTTCAATGATGGGGCATTTTTTTGATAATCAATTAATTCTTTGAGTGTAAAATATGAATGACTATGAAATGTTGGGTCGTTCATCTTTATTGCCTCATTTCTAACTTCATTTGAAATGTCGTTAGGAAGACCTCGTGGAGGACTGATGCATAGATTATTGAAATCATTACGAACATTTGCAAGGATGGCAAAAAGATGATAGTCCCTTCCAATGTATGGGGAATCAAGAACAAGTTCTTTTTCTTCAGAAGTACTATAAGGATCTTCAATGTATCCATCTGCACATTTCCACTCTCCATCTTCATAAACAGGTTTGCCATCCTTATCGCAACCAATGATTTTGTTTTCTTTATGTTCAATATGAAGAAAAATGCAAATTCCCATTTTTGGAGTATCACTAGTGTCAACCAAATAAACGGTCGTTTCGAATCAGAAAATCAATTTTTTTTTTCATTTTTTACTTAACTAAATTTAAAGAAATATAAATAAATAAGTATATATATATTATATTCAATAAAATTATTATAGCCAAATTTTGTTATCTAAGTTTTTTATTAGCGATCTCCAAAATTTCAAAATGATTTTTTGAGCTTTAGAATAAATAACAGAAATTCAAATTCAAAATATATATATAGAACTAATAATGGTTAATATTAATTTATATAATTTTTTTTAGTTTTCATTCTGTTTTTAAGTTATACAAGATTTTCAATATCTAAGGACCAGTGCAAAAATTCAAAAATTCGTCTTTGCAATTTTTTATAATTTATTTATTATATAAATAGGATAATTCTTGAAACAATTTATTCATTATTGGAGGCTCTTAACAAAGAAAAAATAACTTTTTGAATTCATTTTGCGGTTACAAATCCATCAAGATTCGTTCCTCTACAAGTGAGCGATACTCACAAAAAATAATCACAAAATTAAACAGAAAATAAAAATATTTTAAACATTTTTTCAACAATACTTGTGTATCCTGGTTTAGATGTGGATAGTAGGGATGTCCAGTCTTTGCTTAGATGACCGTTTGTGTATTGTATCGTACACGAATTTAAATGGAAAGTGAATATATTCAAAAAAAATATCAGTAAATTATTATACCTTTATGAAAATTTGTCTACTGTCCTTATATGCTAAAATCTGAGATGTATTAAATACACGTCAAATAATTCTAAATTAAAAAGAAATATATAAAAAATTAAGTTGGTTGACAGTGTCTTCGTGCAAGCTAAAAAAAACTCCCATGAAGTTAATATATACTTTTTATAATAAACATCGAAAATATTTTGATCATTGAATAAAGTCATTCATCAAAATAATGCATTTCAATAAAGAAATGCAATTATTGTGAATTTTGATATAAATATAATACATTTATTCATCGTCATCATAAAAAAAATGTATCATCAAATGATTTTCGCATTTTTCGCTTTAAATA
Source organism: Histomonas meleagridis (assembly GCF_020186115.1). Taxonomy (NCBI): domain Eukaryota; phylum Parabasalia; order Tritrichomonadida; family Dientamoebidae; genus Histomonas; species Histomonas meleagridis. The sequence goes on from NW_027150837.1 coordinate 142,522, forward strand.
CATGGGATAAGTTTTTAGTACTAAATTTAATTTAAATTCAATTGAGTAAGCATGAAATGTTAATATGACACCGCAGGCTTAAAAGCAAGAATTACAAAATTCAGTCAAATTGACCACGATAAAACAATTTATTCCAAGAAGCAGTTATTTATATTCAAAAATTAACGATGGCAACCCAAAAACCTGAACTTTTCTTTTCTAATTAAAATGAATTCTTCTTGATCGTACAGAACTCAGAAATCCATCTTTTTAAAAACACTTTTTGTTAGGATATTCAATTTAATTATCGTAAGATGATTGTGTGGGAATAAAGAATTGCCAATAATTATTTTAATTCAAATGAGTTTAAATTGAGAGTAAATAAATGTCGTTTTTTCCTGTAGCACGCAAAATTGTGAAGTGGTTAACACCGTTTGCCGGTTTTATCTTCTGAAAAATTGTCAACTTTACTACAATGAATTCAAAAGCAATTACAGTAGTTTTGGGAAATTATGGATCAAAGCAGAATCAATGTATTCAAAATAAAAAACATAAAGCTACTACCTCACAATGGTGCATCTGCAGTTCATCTTTGGGGGTCAGAAGATCAAATTGAACCATTAAAAGATTTAGTTGCTGCAACAGGAAAAGAATCATTACTACTTGCTGATTTTGATGGTAACACAATTTTACATTATGCTGCAATTTCATCATCTTTAAAAGTTAGTTCTTTCATGATTGAACAATTTCCTCAACATCATTTCCAAAATATTAATAAAATAACGCCAGCACACATTGCAGCTCAACTTGGTAATGTCGAGCTTTTGGCTATATATCAAAAATCTAATACATTACTTACATCTAAATCAGCTAATGGATGGACTCCACTTCATTTTGCTATTTATTATGGCCAGGTTGAAGCCGTTAGATTTTTATTAGAGAACAAGATCAATTCAGTTGATGATTTAATTTTAGGCGCTGAATCTACAATTCCATTTTTTAATCACCGTCGGCTAAGATTTGTTTCATCATATGATCTTGCTTTGCTAGCTAATCAAAAAGAGATAGCTGCGCTTTTAGAAACGTTTGATGCATTACCGTCATTACATTCCGCTGTTTCAAAACGAGATCTTTTAGCCATCACTTATCTTGTAGAGTCACCATTTTCGCCATTTAAAGACAAAATTGATATTCAATCTGGACGAAATAATTATTCTCCATTACATATTGCAGCATCAAAAGGTTATTATGACATTTGTCATTACCTAATACAATCTGGTGCATCATTAACTGTTGTAGATTCTAGTGGGTTATCGCCATTAGAACTTTCGCTTGAGTCGAATTCTGTCCAAACGATAACGACGATAAGTGAGTTTACATCAGAAGAACAAAACACAAACGCGTTATTTTTAGCTGCTGATTTAGGCAAAAAAGAGTTTGCACTAGAACTCATTAAATCCAAAATATCACCAACGAAAGTTGCTGATGATGGTGATACGATATTGATACGACTAATTAAACGAAATCTTTTAGATGTTGCACATAAATTTTTAAATTTATGTCATCCAGATGTAAACATTAAAGATCCTAATGGTGCCACAGCATTACATTATGCATGTGCAACTAATCAATTTGATTTTATTAAGGACATAATTAAATTATATAAGTTAGACTTAAATGAAAAAGATAATTTAGGATTAACACCTTTAATGTATTTAATTCTTTCAGGTAATAATCAAATTATACCTGAATTACGAAAGCTTGATAATGATTCTAAATGTGAATGTGGTTTAACGCCATTTGTTGTTGATTATGCGTTTGGAATTACTAATTTATTATTACCTACACCTAATACACCACTTCAACGTTATACAATTAACTTCCAAAAAGTCATTGAATTAATCAAAAGACATAAATTGCCTAAAAAGATAAACAAATTATCGAATCAAACATTTATTACTCCAACAATTAATTTAATTACTCCTGAAATCGAAAATGTATTAATTAAAATGAGGAACTTTGGTGATTATGAAGTATCAAATACTAATATATTACATATGGAAGCTATAGGTAATGAAGGCATTGAAGTCTCGATAAAAAGTTTAAGAGAATTAATTGAAGAGAAAGATTCATTAGGAAGAATACCAATTCATTATTCAGTCATCACAAGTAATGCTAAAGCTTGTGATGTATTATCAAAAGAAATGGGCAAGTTAAATCATAAAGATAATTACGATAATACAATATTTCATTTCTTATCAAATGATTCAATGTTATCAATGGCAAAACGATTTTATAAAGCAACTGATTTTACTTTAACAGAAGTGAATAAAGATGGACAAAACCCATTTCATACTATCTGTAAAAATGGTGCAGTCGAAATATTAAAATTCTTTTTACAATGTTTAAATATCGAAAATAGAAAATCATTAAATGCTAAAGATAACTTTAGTAAAACTCCATTAGATTATGCATTAGAAAATAAACATTTTGAATGTATGGACTTATTACATTCGATGGGCGTTAAAAACAAATTAAATGAATTAATTACAAATAATAATTTCGATGAATTACAGAAATTAATTGATTTAAATTATCCAATTAATTCGACTGATAAAAATGGAATGACACCATTACATTGTGCAACTATTACATCTGGCATTGAAATAATCAAATATTTGTTATCTAAAAATGCTAACGTTAGAGTTACTAATCATCAATCATTAATGCCATTACATTATGCGGCTAAAATGAACAATTTTGAAGTGATTAAAACATTATTAACAAATGATAATAAATTAAATGAAATTAAAGATTCGAATCAGCCATATTTATTAGCGACAGATCCAACTTGTAAATTATTTTTGTTTCAATATTGGAAACGTGAATTATTAATAAAAGGATTAATAAACTTAATAAATAATCGAGTTCAATCAATCACAGAGTTACAAATATTTTGTAATTCATATAAAAACTATTCATTTGAAGAAATTAATAATTTTGCACATCGGATTATATATATCCAAACTACTTTAGCTAAAGTTAATTATGATTTTTCAACTTCGTTACATCATTTCTTACAAATATTTAACACAATTGATATAACAAAATATATAAATAAACTTAAAACCGATTTTAATAAAATTGTGGATAATACTATAGGTAAAGAATTTTATTTACATAATAAATTTGATAATTCTCCTAAAATTGTTATTGCATTAAACTTATTAATGATGTTTTATCCACTTTTATGGGTAATTAATGTTTCATTTTATATAAAAGAATTATATAAACATTTAATTGAATCCATTGATGACATTAAAATGATGAAAATGATAAAAGAAAATATCGAAAAACAAGAAACATTAGCATTAAACACATTTAATCAATTAAGTCCTGAAGTTAATAAACATATTATTCAATTCTTAGAATTACCACAACAATTATTACCACAAATAAATGATGGAATAATATATATTGGTAATGCACGAATTAATGGAATTCATTCACATTTAAGTTATATATTTCAATCACAATTTAATAACATATTTAAGCGAATATTTAATGACAATTCATATAATTTCCCACGTTCATTACCATTTAATAACAAGCAAAAAGTAACTGTAATATTTACAAGAAATTATTTGATCTTAATGCCAAATGAGAAATCTGATAATTTTATCAATATCCCAATTCCTTTGTTATGGACGTACCAAAAGAATATGTTCTATAAATTCATAACACCCGTCGGAAGATTTGATTTACGTTTTAATAACGACAAATCATTGGTGTTGGGAAGTTTAATCGCTGCAATAAAAACAGAAAAAATTGGCCTGAACGTAGGAAGAAGTAATTTCCAAAAGAAAAAGGATAAGTTGTTCCAATGTTTGATTTGCTTTGCCGTTTCGTTGAAAGAAATTCAAACAAAGGTCTTGATAGTGAAGGCAGGCGACAAGGCAGAATGCGACGACATATGCAAAGACTATTTGAGAGAAACTGTTAACTCACCTGTTTTGTTGGCAAGCGTTATCCCATTGGATATCACAAACTCAGAAGAAGATCTTATCATAATTTAATAAAAAAAAAAAAATTACATATTTAAATATTTAAAATTCGTTTATGAATGATATTATTATCTTTGATCTTATTTAAAATAGTAGAAGAATGTGTCTTCATCTATATTTGGTATTTGGCTAATAACTGAAATCCTTTCAGTAGTGTTCGCATTTGTTTTAACATTTATTTTTATTTTTGTCTCATTCTTGAACAATAAATATAACAAGAAGTATTGCACAAACAACAAGATAATAAGGAAAATATTTGTTTGATTTTTAATAGTAATTTGTACATTCTGATTGAAGACTGTAAAAGAAATCAGAATAAAAACTAAAATATGTTGAATACTATATAATTGTGTAATTATACAGATATCGATGAAGATAACAAATGATATTATTTTATGGAAAAATTATGCCCAATTAAAATGAATTCATTATTTCCTTTTAATAAGATTAATGCAAGAAATATATGTTATGCTTGGTTAAATATCTCTAAGGATCAATGATTTAGATAAAGGATAATACAAAATTCTAATTTTGTCTAAGTAAGTTCCCATGGAGAAATCAGAATTTATCTAATTATTACTTTTTGATTATATACATTGTGTGTTTTGAGACATGTTGTTATCATTAATATTTTTGTCTATTTTTATGGTTATTTCTTGTTCTTTCCCAGTTTTCGAATATATAAAATCATATAATATCATAAAGTTTCACATTTTTTATTGTGATTTATGATATTATTAAATTTTTTTATATATTTAATACATATTTCTAATTCAGAACCATTTATCATTGCTAACGAAAGTGATTTCAATAATTCAACTAAAAAATATGCTCAATATATAATTATTAAAAATGGAATCACTGAAATTCCAGCTTATGCTTTCGCTGAATGTAACATTTTAATTAATATTAATATTAGTGAAACAGTTATAAAAATTGGGAAATATGCTTTTTTGCAATGTACTAGTTTACCAAATATCACAATTCCAGCATCAGTTGTAGAAATTGGAGGAAATATATTTTTATATTGTTGTAGCCTTCGATTTATTGAAATTATGAAAGATAATAAAAATTATAGTTCGGATACCGATGGTGTTTTATACAACATAAATCAAACAAAACTCATTTGCTGTCCATCAGGAATTGAAAAAGATGCATTTCAAATATTAAGTACAGTTAAAATAATTGGAGATCAAGCATTTGATTCATGTAGATTTTTAAAAAAAATGATAATTTCAGGTTCAGTTACAATAATTGGTCAATATGCATTTTTTTCATGCTATAATTTAGAATCTATTATCATTGGAGAAAATATCACCACAATTGGAAACTCTTCATTTTACCTATGCACGAGCTTGAAAAATATTACAATACCAGCATCAGTTACAGTAATTGGAGTAGATGCATTTAATTACTGTTATAAACTTCAATTTATTAAAGTTAATACTGGAAATGAAAATTATTGTTCCGATGCTGATGGTGTTTTATACAACAAGAATCAAACAAAACTTATTTGCTATTCATCAGGAATTGAAAAGAAAATATTTCGAATATCAAATACAGTTCAAATAATTGGGAACAAATCATTTTATTCATGTACACATTTAACTAATATTATAATTCCTGATTCAGTAACAACAATTGGAAGTTATGCATTTTATTCATGTACACATTTAACTAATATTATAATTCCTGATTCAGTAACAACAATTGGAAGTTATGCATTTTATTCATGTACTCATTCAACACGCATCGAAATTCCAAAATCAGTTCAAACATTTGGAGAAAATGCATTTTATGGTTGTAAATCAATTCATTGTATATTTTATTATGGAGAAACAGATCCTAATGCAAATATTTTTCCTAATAATATAAATGCTACTGTTATGACATCGAATTCATATCAAAGTGATAAATTTTGTAATCTTACTGTAGTAAAAGGAACAATCGTTGATGAATGCCTTCCATCAACTAATTCATTTACTGATCCAAATACATTTACTAATTCAAATACATTTACTAATTCAAATACATTTACTAATTCAAATACATTTACTGATCCAAATACATTTACTAATTCAAATACATTTACAAATATAAACACAAATGATGAATCAAATTCACTTTCTATCTTATATTCATTTTCTGAATCATCCTATTATCTAACTTCAACGCAATCATTTATAGTATCATATATTTTATCATTTACAGAGTCATTAATTATATATAAGTCGAATTTATTATTAACAGTTTCTATTACAAACACAAACTCAATGCTTACATATATTGAAACTTTGATTGTTCATTATGAATATTCAGTTACATTTTATTCAAATTATTTTCCATATTATTCCGATTTTTCTGTTACAGAAGAAAACGAAAATAAAAATGATACAACAACCAAATATATTATCATTGTTGTTATTACCATTTCAGTAATCGTAGTTCTTATCATAATTATAATTATATCTGTTTTTATTGTAAGAAGACATAGGGAAGAAGAAATGAACAAAACTGAAGAGAATGAACTCAATGAAGGAGATCATGCAGATGAATTCAATGAAAATCCTAATATTTATTTTTAAAAAAGGACGTCCTTTGCGATCACAATCGATTGGTATCAAATATATTTAATTATATATTCCAAATATTTTCCTAATAAAAACAATATTAAATTCTATCCAAATTTAATGAATAAATAATTTTTTTTATTATCAAAATATTGTTTTAGATAGAACATTTAAATACATGTGTTGATGAACATTTTCATCTAATCATATTTAATTTCGCAATCTAAATGTTAATTGTTTATTTTTAGATTAATAATACATTGTTATCGTCGTTTTTTTGTTGTTTCTCTTAATAAATATTTGGTTATATGGAAGTAAACATCTGAAATGCAAAAACTGCCATATTTCTGTCTGTGCTTTTATTGGAAGAGAAATTTTTGTGAATGATAAAATTAGACTCCAGTTAACATTACAAAACAAGAGAAACAATTTATTTTTACAAAAATAAAACGATTTTTTATAATTTTTATTTCGCAAAATAAATTCAAATTATTCATTGAAAAATTTCCTTGAGCTTATTTTCATCCAAAGCATCAAGATACATACTAAAGAACCTTAAAACAAAATTTTTTGATGCATTATAACCGCCATCGAGATAAATTGCTGCAACAAGTGCTTCGAAAATATCTGCCCACACTTTAGACGCTTCACCAAGCTCATTGATATTTGCGTGTCTTATAAATCTTTTGAGGTTCATCCAGCGTGAAAATTGTGATAATGTTGAATTTTGTACTAAATGCTGTTGTAAGTTTGCTAACTCTGATTCTTTGAGACTCGGGAAATTATATACCACAAATTCAGTCGCTATGAGACCTAGAATTGAATCTCCGAAAAATTCATAAATCTCATAATTTGATTTTTGATCAAATGATCTAGAAGTCAACGCACGCAAGAGGTGACTTTTGTCTGTGAATGTGTATCCAATAATGCTCTCTAATTCTTCTGTTTCTGAATATTGGACCGTCGTGTTAATATATGGTTGTTGTGTAATAACCAGTGGACTTTGTATAAAATGACATTCTCCTTGGTACATTCTTTGCTGTAATTGTGCATTTTGGCATTGATTTGGCGGCAAAATTTGTGTTTGTAAAATATGTGTGTTTCCTGTAAAAATTTCTTGCTGTGTTTCTTCTGGATAATTTTTAAGTGGCGTTATTGATGGTTTTTGTATAATTTTGGAGTTTTTGAGATATATTCTTTGTTTATTATATGTCTCTTGAAAATTCACTTGAGAAATAATCTGAGGTCGTTGTATATGATGAGAGTTTATTTTGAGCGGATTTTGTTGCATTGTCTTATTTGCGCAAATAAGAAAACTTCGCCATAATTGGATTTAGTCTTCAAAAAGTACTTTAAGCAGTTTTATATTGTAATTCTCATAGGAATCGAACCTTTTGACATAATCTGAAAATTAAACGAAACGATCATAATCAATTCAAACAATGCTTGATGTATCATTTTCATTAGAAATTCATTTGCATCACTTCGATCCCAGCTCAAATTGGATTCAAAAATGAATATTTCTATTCTCATTTTTTATAAATCAAAATGGAAATTTCATTACATGTATTTTTATTATATTTCCCTTTTAAAGTTCAAACTTTCAAATTTTTGTTTGCATTTTGTAATACATAATAAAAAAAAATTTATAAAATATTAAAGCATACATTTGCCTAATCGTTTTGCTGATGTATTTGATTGCATAAATATGATATAACACCAATATAATTCAGAATTTTTGATCATTAAAACCACTTTTATTATATATAACATAGAAATATATTCATTTGCTTCCAAACATTGTCGGGGCCTTGGAGATGATTTGCCTTCCCTCAGCAAAACTTCTTTGAGCAGCAGATATTTGCTCAGGAGAGCATTCCAGAAGCTGGAGAATCACAGAAATCAAGTTTGTTTGCGTTGAAGTATCGCATATAAAAAACTCCAGAAGAATCCTTTTCAAATATGCTTTGAGAATATTTTGGTCATTTTGTTCCTTTTTCTGTTCTTTTGCCTTCCTGTCATTACGGAAATCATATACAGTGACTGATGGTGGATATTTATCATTTTTCTTACTGATTGTATAAGTTCCATCATCATTTAAAATAAAAACTTCGGCGTTAGATAAAATAATGGCTTTTTGGGGATTTGAAACTCGGCAGTTTTTGGCTTTCTCTTCTTCATATTTGATGGACAATTTTTGATACTTTTCTTGGAGTTCTGCATATAACATATTTGACTTCTCAAGCATCTTCTTCATACGTTCATTGTGCCTCTGCGTTGCTTCACTTCCAATTCCCGAGTGCAAACGATTTGTTAAATCAGCAAGTTCTTCTTCTAGCTTGGCAATTCTCTCTGTTTGCTTTTGAGAAAATGCGCGATTACTTTCTAGCTCTTCGGTAAGAGAATTTACATTTTTTTCTCTGTCTGCTAAATCAATATGAAGAGTTTCAATTTCTTGTTCACGACGTTTATCAGACCTCATTGAACGTGTGAGTAATCCCTTGAGCTTTGCAATTTTTTGCTCTTTTTGTGAAATCTCGGATTGAGCAGATTGTAATTGTGCTTGAAGAGTTTCAATATCCATCTGAACAAAAAGTGCAAATTAACGTTCGAAAAAGTGGTTCTGAACACACTTGATTCTAAAATAAAAATATCTCACTAAAAATTAAATATAATTAAATAAAAAATCTTAAAAATGATTAATTTAATTAATTATAAATAGATATCAGCCAATATTTAATATTATTTGATTATAATGATATCATTCAACTCCACAAAAAATTTCCTATAATTTCTATTGACTATATTTTTGATTTGAAATTTTTTTTTCGAAAATCATTTTTTTTATTTTCAGATTATAATAAAAATGTATAAATTTTGAATTAAAACAAAACCTTAAATTTTATTATAAATTTATTCTCTAAAGTATAAATATGGTTTCATCCAAATAAATTTTACAAGGAAATGACATGAATTCATGGAAGTAACCTCAAGGAAATATGATATTAGATCAAAATTGCTTCATAAAAACACTTTTTTTATATTTTTCGATAGTTGATATTATTTATTCTCTAGATTTTATTGTTCTCTACTTTAAAGCATCTATCATAAAACAGATCATTTATCATGGAAATTATTTCTGTTTAAATTGAATGATAGCACGATCACTGATTTCAAAATTCTGAAGCTACGATGTACAGTTCAATTTTTGACAGCAATTTTATCGTTGTATTGAAAGTAAGACAACTTTTTGACAACTTAATAGATCAAACAACCAGCACACCCAGCGTCTGCTTCGTTTTCTGGTATTTTCTTATCTTCTTTTGTCTCATAACCAATTCTCTTAAGGTTCTTCGGAATAATTGGCGCATCATTTGGATTTTTGGACTTTAATGGAATTGCTGATATTGTTTTTAATAGTTTTGGCGGCAAGTTTTCCCATTCATATTTATCTGTCCATTTACTGTTTGTCTTTTTCATCGCATCAACAAGGTATGAAATGATCAAATCATAATCAGGTTCATCCCTAAGTTTATACGACTGTATTATGTTATATATTGTACCAAATTGTGGTGGTAGTTGGTTATCATTACAATATTTAACAATGTCAACGTCTTTCTTAATTTCATATATCTGCGTTTTGTTACGTACTGATGGCCATGGTAACTTTCCACAGCCTATTTCAACAAGTGAATAAAACCAGCAAAATAAATCATCTCGGCGACCAAGTTCTTTCCCTTTATGCGCATTAAGTGAGGCATACTTACCCGTTCCAACAAAGCCTGGTTGAACTCGGGGTTCGATGTAATTCTGTGTGTTTTGGTCGAGGTATCGACGACTTAATCCAAAATCAATAAGTGCAATAGGATATGCACGTGATGCTCGAATAAGTACTTGTGATGGCTTAAAATCGCGATGGAGAAATCCTAACGAATGAAATCCACGAATTGCTCGAAGCATTTCTATTCCCAGACGTAATGTTGATGAAATAGAATAACGCTCGCCAATAAGAACTTTTCGTACATCTGTAATAGATGGTCCTAGTAACTCCATGACTAAGAAACGGAGTCGTTTGGTTTCTTGATATTTGATATACTTTGGAAAATATGGTAAATTATTTAAATTCTGGAAAAATTCGTTTTCTCTTTCGAGTGCTTGTTTCTTACTGCCTTTGTATTCAACTTTCATTGCATATTTAGATCCTTGTTCGTCGATTTTTTCAACGTAATAAATATCGCCAAATCCACCTTGTCCAACCAACTCTATTATCTCGAATCCTTGGATAATGCGGCCTGGTTTAAAGGTTTTACGGTCCTTTTTAGTCATTGGTGGGTTTTTGAGTGCGCACAGAATTCTGAATTAAGAACTGAAAAAGTTGCTTGCAACATTGGGGGCACCCCGTGAGCTTCAACGACATTTCGAAGTTTTCTTATTGATTTTACCTATTTTAAATCAAATGAAATTTTCTTTATTAGCTCATAGTGAAATAAAAAATAAGAAAAGAAGATGATTCGTATGTTTTGTGCTGGGTATTTTCATTTTCTTGAATTGTGTATAGCCGTAAACCGATTTAGTGAATTCTGGCGCGTGAAGATAATTTTCAACGCGTATTGAAAAATGTCATTTTTTAATTTTTTTTTTCTTGGAGCAAATGTAAAAAATACATTAAAATATGCAATTGCAGGAGGAAATTTAGAAATTATTCATTTATGTGAACAAAATAATTCATTATTTGAAGAAGTATTTGAAACAGCAATTAAATTTCATCGAAATGATATTTTTTATTATTTTTATGATAAAAAAATTATTGAAACAAAAGATTTAACTGAATTAGGAATTCAATTTATTAAACAACATAATAATTATTAAATTTTTAGAAAAAGAAGGAATGAAAATAAATAAAGATATCATTAATCAAATATCAGAAAATGGGAATACTTTCTTAATTAATGATTTAATTCAAAAAAATCAGATTTCAAAAAAGGCATTAATATACTCATGTAAATCAGGAAATATTGAAATTGTTACAATCCTTCTTGAACAAAAAGAAATTGATATTAATGCAAAAGATATTTAATTATTTTATTTAAAATTTATTTTAATAATTTTCTAATTATTTTAAATATTTGGAATTTATTTTAATTATTTAAAACAGCTATTATGTATGCATCTGAAAATGGTCATATTGAAATTGTTCAAATCCTTCTTGAACAAAAAGAAGTTGATATTAATGCAAAAACTATTTATTTGTTTTATTTGATATTTCTTTAAATAATTTTCTAATTATTTTAAATATTTGGAATTTATTTTAATTATTTCAAACAGCACTTATGATAGCATCTGAAAATGGGCATTTTGAAACCGTTAAAATTATTGAACAAAAAGAAATTGATATTAATGCCAAAAGTGAAATTTCACAAAATAAAATAAGCTGAAATATTTATTTTTTAGTCAATCTCAATAAATGAACTTTATAAATTCTCTGTTTTTTAATTCCAATTTTTTCAAATGATAAAACAATTTGCAGAAGGCGTATCAACACTAATACACTTTTAATAAACTAGCACTAAGATGACTTAAGTTAAGTCCACTTGATATAACAACAAAATTTTCTCAATAAAATGTCATTTTTTTAAGTGGAGCAATTTTTTTATTTATAAACATATGTTCTATATCCAAATATGTTGTTGCAAAATAATGTTATGCTTTACGTTTAAATGCTTCTAAAAAATATCCTATTTTAGACGAGATATTAACATTTTAAAACATAAGTTATTCAAAAGTGACAGTCACTGTAAATCAAATAAGAAAAATCACCTTTAAAGTTTTTTTCTCAAGATTTCACTAATGATTTAAAAAGACCATTTATTGCCCCAAAATGTTTCTTTTTTGTCCCAAATGAAAAGCCCTAGTAAATAATAGAGTATAAAGAATAACTCAAAAGAGAAAAGGAAATTACAACTAATGAAAAGAAAATTAATAGAACATGTTTTGGAATTAAATATGTCAAAAAAGTTTTTATGAATAAGAAAAATAAAAAAATTAAGCATCTTAAAGAATAGAATCTCAAGAAAATTAAATGTAAATGAAAAGAAAAAGAATAAAATATTTTATTAACAAAAATCCACTAAATAAAATTATTAAACATGATAAATAAGTTAAAAATGTCTTACATTTATATCAATTTCATCATTTTTTTTATCCATTTTGATGATTTTTGATTTCTAAAATGAATTCTTTTTATTGTAATAACAGAACAACAATATTTGTTTTCTTCTAAAGATATCTGAAACATTCAAAAAATTGATCCATTTCAAACATTAAGAAGAAATCCAAAAGAATTATAAAAATATTACACAATGTGAATGTGAATAACGTTGAACGTAGAAGAGTTTTTTATTAAAAAAAAATATGTTTTGACAAATGAAGAAAATAACTTAAATTTGAACTAGAGGAATTTTTTCCACTGAAAAATTGATTTTAATTGATGTTCTACATGTTTGATTTACACCATTTCTTACAGTGTGTGATTTTTTTAGAATAAAAATTAAAAGAAAACTCAAAGGAAAAAAAAATAAGGCCAAAAAGCCTTTAGTTGAGTTGCTTATGCTGAATAAGAGCATTTGATGAGTTAAGAACAAGTTCGAACTCAAAATCTCTTCCGGGACATGAGTTAGTTACAAGAATTATATTTGACTTGATATTACCATCTTGTAATTGATCAACAGTTTTAATTTCCTTCAAAACAAATGGAAATATTTGATCTACCATCGTGTTCAACAATTTGATAGACTTTTCAACAATCTGTTGGGCTTCTTGAGAATTAGTATCAATTGAACGTGACATGCTTGCACGTGCAAATTGAAAAAGTATATTTTGATCGTCAAGATTCTCAAAAAGTTATACAAACACGTTTATTAAGACGTTAAATTCATACACAAACCTCCAGAAAAATGTCAAATTAACGGTCTTTTCTACGAACATATAAATCATATTGAAAAATATCTCATCTTCAGCCTAAAATTTTTATTAGCTTTATGTAATTAGTTAGAAGGCGTTTAAAAAATAAAATTTTCATGATTTAAAGAATAACGCATAAATATTAAATTTTGATATTTCGAAAATTTTATTTTCTTTTTAAAGCATTTTCTTGATAGCAAAGTTAAATTGGGTCATTATTTCGTCAAATGAAATTTTTCCAAAATTTAAAGCACTTTTACAATCGATTAAAAGTGACAAAAATTACATGTAAAAAAAATGCCTCTCAATATAAAAATATTTTTTGAGAGATCCTCAACTTCAAATCTAGCAATATTTTTGTTAATAATATTTTTAAGTTAAGAATGTAATAGGAAGGAGATGACAAAAATTGTTATTATGAAATGTTGAGTGTTCAATCTTTTTAGATGTTATCTAATTTCGACCATACATTTTTAGGAATCTTGAAATATTTCCTATATAGTAATATTGTAAATTGGTTATATTTATTTTGTAAATTATTATTTGATAATATTTTTACTAAATTTTTGAGAAAAAGTTAAAATATATGAAAAAATCTACTTTTCCAACAATTAATCAAGTATAACTTTTTATACCATTTTCATTTCATTTTTGGCCAAAAAAAATGGCCAAATATGGTTTCAAAATGATATTTATTTAGTGATTTAACATTTATTTAAATAAATTCATATAGGAATGCACTTTATTTTGAAGTTGAAAAAAAGTGATATAGAAATCTATGCATGAAATCTATGCTAAAAAGATTGTATCGGTTTACGTAATTATTGTTTTCTATAGGTTTATTTTTTTATTATTATCACCAGTATTCGAGATTATATAGGGACAAAAAAAAATCTCTTTGCATTATGAAAAAATAGTTTCCTATTAATTTATTATACATTCATATATAAAAACAGAATCTATAAAGGAATACAATTCAATTTGCAAATATAAATTACATATAATACTTATTCATCTAATAATTTATTATTTTTTATCATTTGACTTGGTTTTTCCAATTCATTTTTTTCATTTTCCAGATTTATTTGTTGTATTTCTTGATCAAGAAGTTTTTTATCCATTAACAACATTTGTTTTTCATTTTTAAATTTACTTGTTTTTCTTAAAAGTGAACGAATTTCTGATTTTCCTGAATGCAAAGAAATTGATGATCTTTTCAAAGTCTATATATCTCTAAGAATTTTTCTTACCTGCGTTTCGTGTTGACTTTTGAAGGTTACATAAATTTATCTTTGATAACGTCACAGATTCATTTGATGCTTTTCGTTCCGTTCTGTAATTTCTTTGTTATAGTCGTCCAATTCCTTCGTTTTGAGATTTGTGATGAATTTCGACTTATGAAATGA